>NC_044288.2:24084743-24090427 GCF_004027225.2 Strigops habroptila
GGGCAGGAGAGCTGCTGCAGAGGCAGTTACTGGAGGAACCAGGCATACCTGTTCTGCGTTAGGAAAAGGAAAGAGAATGTACTCACTGAAGCTCTCTCCACATAAAAATATTTTGCTTGTGAAAAATAACAGTGTCAGTAAATAGAATTAATTCTCAAGAAGAAACATGTTTATTGTGTCAGCAGTCCTGCTTTTAAATTGTTTCTAAATACACTATTCCATACTTGAAATAAAACTCCATCAAGGCTTTGTTTTTCGGAGGAGGCCTTATCAGGCATGTTCTGATCTGGAAGTAAGTGTTTCATTATTTAAAAGTAAATGTTTGGCTTTCAACCAGGCAAGCAGTGAAAAAAGGAAGTTCTCTTTCATAGCCAGCTATAAACACTTCTGGTTCATTTTTCACTTGTCTTTTTGCTTTTTTGTAGGGGTTTTACTCACTATATGTGCCAATCATTGCAGAGAGAATACAAGAATACTTGAAAATATGTATGAGGAAGTACAGTACTGGGGGATGGGAAATTCTACACACAGACAGGCTCAATGAGGAGCATTTACATATACCTTTGAAGAAATAAGTACACAGACTATTGTCTATTTTTCAGGAATTTTAGAAGATCCCAGAAGATTTTAGAAGATACCAGCTTTCCTTTTACATGATATTGAGAACACATCATTCTCCTATACTTCGTAACACTAACCCCTGGCTTTGGATAGCTTTGAGGTTCATTGGCATCAGTCATTTCATGGATATTTGCTCAGTGAAGTACAATTACTAGTTTCTAGTCAAGGCAGGCAGGCTGAAGATGTACTACAGGGACCCAAGATTCCTGTTTGAGCAGCTGGAATGGGAATTTATAGTGGCAAAGCTAGCTTTCATCTTGGCACTGCTTTTACAACTGCCAGTCACTCCCACCCTTACTGCCAAAAAAGTGTTGTCTGCCAACCATGGCAGCCAGTGCGAAAGGAGCTTCACCAAACATTGCCCTGGCTCTGAGGCCCACTCCTGTTAACACAGCTGAGGCTCGAAAGGAACCCTTAGGAACAGGCAGCAAATATTGTAAAAGTAGATAGACAAATGAAAACCTTTGGCTCTAGTCATGGCAGCAGAAGCTCTGCCAAACTTTCTGCCACCAGAAATCACTCCCAGCGTAACTCTGCTACTAGCTGTTATCATTCATCTTCTCTAGGAAGCCCTTGGAATGGCACAGGCACTGTGGAGCACAAGGGAAGAAGACAGATGGCTAAAACATCTTCTTGTACCCTGTCTAATCCAAGGCTTACAGTGGCACAGAAACACATGGGACCTAACCAGCTCCTTCCTCTTTTGTTCCAGTCTGTTTGTCTCTGATGAACACATTGTACTATAAGTTGATTCTCAGAGCAATGAATAAAACCTAAGCAATTAGGCAACTTACTTCACCTAACTGTATTCCCACCATTGTCCATCTGGTCTTATGTTAAACAATTCATTTAAGAGAGACTATTACAGACTCGCTCCAGTAACTTTCCTTTTTTAAACGTTAAAAACCCCCAAACCATCAGAGGCAATTTCTGTCACGCTGTTTTCCTCCTCTGTGCTTACACTTTGCATGTGCTTCCCAGCACTTGTTCTAACCACTTGCCCTTCTCGTTTTGCCAATATAGACACTTTTAGTTCTCTTAAGCAATCATTTCAGATGAGGCACCATAGTTGGAAGAAACTATCAGGCAGACAGATCTCTGCAGGAGAGCATGTATCAGTCACCGTACGCCTTACCACTGTTGTAGCAGGACCAAACTCATGCAAGACTGTTGGCCAATGCCAGAGTACTAGAAACATGATTCCTCCCATTGCTGCAAATCATTTCTGTGTTCAAATCTACACAGAACAATGTAACCAAGCAACCCTATTTCTACTCCCAGCCATTGGTACTTCTATACATGATCATCTAGATCTTTTAAAGAGTTGAGGTGGAGAAATTAAGACAAAGACATTTGCAAGAACTTACATACCCAGTTCCCTTTGGAACATCCAAACTACAGAGATGACTTTGAAATGCTCATGTCTAATCTGCTTATTTCAAATAACAAATTGTCATTAAAATGTCTTCTTTCCAGTAACTGTTTAAAAAACCCCAAGCTCAAAACATACATTATGCAACCTCAAGAGGGCAGCATCGTATTTCAGGAATCACCTTTCAAAAACTTAGTAATGCCTTAGCGTAACAGTAGGCTCTTATGGCAGCATAACATTAAGGTTGTTGTAAATATTAATTGCAATAAAAAGTAAAATGTAAATATTAATTGCAATAAATTTGCAATTAATTGCAAAAAGGGTAAGGTAAGTCCATGGCAATAGCATCAGCTCACCTGTGGTGCTGCTGGCGATGTGATGCTGGTATTAGCAGGTGATGCAGGACTGCAGTTCTCAGAGATATGTCCCATATGCTGCAGCAGCTACATTGGCATATCCCTCTGCGCCAGTTCATGCTTAGCCATACTTACTACGAGCAACTGTTCTAAGCGTGATAGCACTGTGTCTAGGGCAAGGAGCAGCCCAGTTCTGTGATAATGTAATTCTTGCCTGTGAGTGGCAATAATTCTGCTCAATGCTTTCAAATGGTACACACGCATTTAGGATTAGAGGAGCACTGACTGCAAGGTGATCTGAGTAACTGAGTACAGTTACCTTTTATGACACTGCATCATTTTGCCCTTTTATAAAAGTATTATGTTCCATCTTAAAATTAGATTATTTTTCCCTCTCACTACTTCTCTTGGAAGATTACTTCATATAAAAATTCCACTCCACATTTATTCTTAGCCAACTTGTATCTTTTGGTTCTTGTGTCAACATTATCTGTTAGCCCCTACACTACCTCTGTTTTGCTTAATTATGTTTCTATTTTTATGTTATGATAAAACCTTCCAATTCCTTCATCATTTTAGTAACAGTTCTCTCTGCCTATTCCAATTTTAATCCCCTTCCTTAAGCACAGATGATAGATAATAACTATATTCCACATGAATAATCACTGGCCTTAACACTTCTTCAAGCAGGTTGGAAATTCATCATGTCACCACACATGCCCTTTACAGCACTGCTGAGTTAGGGTTGGCAATGTTAGCATATATTCTGGAGACCTGGAGGAGGAGTACACTTAGAGTTAGCCGCAGGTACAACCTCCAATTGTTCCATCACTATGCAACAGTTCAAGACAACCAGACTGCATCTCAAGTGTCTCATTTTAGAATGGCAATAAGATCCACCCATGTTGCTAGGTAACTGATACCACAACTACAAGATTATATAGAAATCTAATATACCTTGTGTCTCTCTGGCGTACTTTTGAGCTCACTAACACAGTGTATCTGCTGTAATTCTCACACTGACCTGTCCAAGGTCAGCTAAGAGCTTTGATACTCATGTATCACTGCATAACTTACAGTAGTTTGCATATTATGATAATTTCTTTTTCAGTTGAATTTTCTAAAAGCAAACCTGTCTCATTCCAGGAGAATTTCTTCTGGAATTATCCTTGAAATCGATGTAATTACTTTCATCATAAATCCTGTGGACTAAGGAGAAAATTTCTCATAGCACTTTCATGAAAACTGCTTCTCTACATCTTTATTTCTCCAAGTTGTAATACACTGCAAAAAAAAACTGATTTCTTTCTGATTTCTTAGCAGGTTATAGTTTTGTTAGGTTTGGGTTTGTTTCTGAGAAAGGATTTGACCTGAAACACAAAGGACTGTTCCAGGCAACAGAAAAGTGTCCAGTGACTGCACAAAGGAATAATCAGCTACATTTCTATATAACCAGGATCTCATACGAAATGTATCAATTCTTCCAAAAGGATTTGTGCTTAGCACTGCGTGTTTTGATCCTGCACCAAATTATCTATGGCTGGACTATGCCAATCCTAATGGGGCCATTCAGATAGAATCAAAACACTGCTGACTTTACATTGGCAGGACTTGGGTGAGTGCTAAAGCTCTCCTAGAGGCCAGGGTGCCAGCCATACATATGTGCATCTCCGGGTGAGATGTATTCGGTACCCCATCAGCCACCATCCTATTACAGACAACTTGGTGTTTGTGACTTGGGTGGAAATAAGCAGTACTACAGGGGGAGAAGGTCTACCACACTCATTGGCCTTATGCTCACATCTAGCAATCAATTTTCCCTCTGCAAACATGAAATAACACACCATGAAACAATACAATATCCAGGGTACCTGGCATTGCACAGCATCTTAAACAGAGGAAGTTTCATCCAGTCCTTGGCCTAGGACTAGAAGCTAGATACCAATTCCACTCATACTGAAACAGAGAGAGCTCCATAAACCACAGAATTCAGAAAAGGGTTCAAGGAAGTGCTGGCAGATATCTTCTCTCCTGCATGCTATGTAGTTCCGCAGCTAGGCACAATTAACACAAAAGGAAAGGCAATAGCAAGTTATTCTTCTGATGTTCTTTGTTCAACAAATGGTTTGCAAGCTCATTTTGCCCATCAACATAACTCTGTCCCTCCTCTTTCCAAGTAGGAATTTGTCCTGCTCTCCTAAAGTTTATTCAGGAAATCTGTTCTAAGACTTCTGCATTGAAAATAACAATCCCATTAGATGTTCTTGATTTTACAAGATTTCTGCATATTTAATAAGTGATTTGATGTGAAATAAAGCAAACACAAAAAAGTATCCAGACTGAATCACCTTACAGCATAAAAGATAAAACAGATCAATGACTAAGAGAAGGAGCTATATTTTCATGACTGACCTATATTACTCTCTAATCCATGTGGGCTCGGCAATTACATAATTCCTGGGAATCTGAAAGTAGGACTTCTACATGCCTGGATCACTGATTCATTCTGGTACTGTTTAACACTACTGCTTCTTGTAATATATGGCCTGTACTGATGGCAGTACCAGCCTTTTACTGGCATTGCACTAGGATGGCAACCTCCAGCCTTATTGCCGTCTACCTGACCTCTCTCCGCATTCTGATGCGGAGATCGGTTTCCTGCAGAGAAGGATGAGCACACTCACCTCTACAGATTAGTCCTGTCAGGTTTATTCTAGTTGAGAAAGGAAAAGAGGAAGAGTAACAGACTGCTACTCTTCAAAATAAATCCCTAGCTCACCCCTGCAATGCTAGAACAGTTCTTCTGATACAGCTCCATGAAGCCGGAGAAACTTCAGATGGAAGTTTCTGGCTGCTCAAGAGACAGATTCAGGGTGTAACCATGTTCTGTTGGACAAAGGCAGCGATAGTGAGGCTGTCAAGAGGCAAGCTATAGCTCCTTGAGTCTCTTCCTCAAGACCTGGAAGAGGTTAAAGGAGACGGAAATCTGCTTTGACACTTGCCAGATGGCAAAGCTTAAAACTGTATCCTCTGAATAGAAACAGCAGAAAGACATGTCTCTAGTCATGTTTTTCTCCATCCCCAACACACATGCTGTACCAAAATTAGTGTTTCCTGGGGACTGGATACACATTGAGCTTTCCCAGCTGGAGAATCTCAAGCACTTTGTGGTCAGAGTGTACTGGTTCAAACCTGCAAAGCCAAATCAGTCCCTTGTATTCATGCTTCATTCAAAGTGCCTGGACTGTACAGCCATCCGCACCCCTCCATTCACAACCCCAAGTTTTACACAACTGGAGTGTTGGCTTTGCCAGCTGTTAGCAGACTTTACACTA
>NC_044289.2:600000-763053 GCF_004027225.2 Strigops habroptila
TGGGAACTCTGGATGTGTCAAAATAGAAGACGTAGCCCAGTATCAGCTTGAATAGGCTTCTGTTAATTGAACATTTTAATTTGTGTTTCACACAGATTATCTGTGATATATTTAAACACTGCACACTTCCAACAAGTAACCTAAATCAGCCTGTCAACAAGTGGGTTGGATTTCTTTGGCCACTGCCATGTAGCAAAGAGCGGTTTGTACCTTCTGTAGTAGAGCTTGTATTTGATGCAACAAATCTTCCCCTTGGTTTGAGTGATACTTAAACATCTAGAACCAAGAAAGCCCAACAACATGTTGTCTGGCTCCTGTCGTTTCACAGGTGTACATTACACATGAAGTATTTATAAATGCAATGCAGGAATTCTTTCCAGGGTCACCTTTATTGCACACTTTGATGCCGCTCTGCAGAGGGCTCTATGCTGATAGTTTTGTTTTGTTTTTTTACTATCTGTGGGTTTTTTTGCCAGCTGATTCCTGAGAGGAGGTTTTTTGAAGTCTGCGCAAGCTCATATCATGCCCTGACCTGTGATTATAGAGAATTTCATGCTTATATTGCTCTTTAGGCTGTTCTGATAGCAGAAGCTTCCACTGTTGATGCAGAGCCATGTTTAGCAATGTGAGGCCTTTGCAAGGCAGTCAAACAGTTCTTTGCTCCGGAGAGGGCAATGGGTAAACCCAGCAGCTGATGTGTTACCCTTCAGCATGCTCTTGGTTTCTATGAAAGAACAGTAAGTATGTCCCTTCAGTAAAGAAACAGTTATATGAGAAGGAAGATGCTGGTCCTGGACCAAAACTAGAGGGGCTCTTACCAGGGGTAGCACCAGCTTTCTCTTTGTACTGATGGTATCGTACTTTGGAGGATGTTTGGGAACCAATACAGCCAAAACCCAGAATGATCACATACATTTTTTCTACAGGTTTTCTACAGTGGAAGTAAAACTCCTCAAAGACCTTTTCCTCAATTCTGGAGGTGTGCACTGTATTCCCAGTAACACCCTGATCTGTCAGGACCCTAAATCCACCCTGGGGAAGGCCACTGAGGTGCTGTGTTGGGAGTTTGCTGTGGTAGGGATGGGAAGCAGTTTTGTTCTTTGTCCCCTTACAGAATCTTAGAAAATGATTGCAATCCCTGGTGGCGAGCCACCAAATCAGGGTTTCTTTCCCCTGAGGAGTCTGGTCTGTTAATTGCTAACAGACTAGTAAACCAAAGCCATTCTTTCTTTTGGGGAAAGGAAGAGTTTTGAAGCTCCAGAACAGTAAAGGTATATTGTCTCTCATGGTCAAAAAATCAATGTGCTCAACCATAAGACCTGCTCATGCTTGAATGTTTCTTGGTAAATGGATTAGAAGATGTTTCTTGGCTGAATTTCCCAGCTGTTCCAGCTCGTGACCATGTATCCCTGTCCTCCCCTTGCTCTGGTGTGCAGGCAGGCCCTGATTTGGGGAACGCTGGGGCCGCATTTAGCCTGCTGCTTCAGTTAAGTGATCTGGGAAGGGAAGAAACAAAAGACCACAGCTATAAAAGGCCCCAGCACAAGCCAATCCAAGGGCATGTGGTGGTAACAGCCAGTTATGATGGTATTATAAAAGATAGCATTACAGTACTGAAAGTATTGACTGAACCTTTAGCCATTGCAGACATTGAAAGAGAGAGAAAGAATGAGTGTGAGGTCAATATATGCATCTTTAGACCTATTTATCTCTGGGTGCTTTTTCCATTCCCCTTCCTGTTCAATATGGCATAATTTACCTTCATAAAGTGTTCAGCATCAGGGGTCCATTATCAGAGTAATCAGTTTTGATTAGTAGAGAAAGGGTACAAAATTGTTTAGCCTCTAGATAGAACTGTGAAGAGTGAGTAAACTATGCTTGACAGCACCTAATGCAGTTAGAATGCAGACTTAATTTGATTCCAATTCTTTATGGCTTTCCGTGATTTCAAGCATCTATTGGTTTGTTAGAAAAATATAATAGGAAATGGGCCGTGGCAGGTGGGAGGGGAGAGGGAGGAGAGAGATAATTTAAGTTTGCAGGATGCAATTTTCCTCAATATAAACATTCTAATGCAATTTGATGCCCGTTGTGTTTTGGTGCGCCAGGCGGGAGCTTCTATTTTGTAGCTTTATTTTTGGCACTTTGAGCATATTCGGGATAACCCAGGCTGGAGGTTGGTTGTTTATTCCCAGTGCCACAAGCTGAGCTTCAGAAATTCTGTCGTGCACTACGGAGCTGGGAGGCAAGGCTCTTGTCTTTCCTTCCCCACTCTTTCCCTCATACAATATTACAGCACGAGCATCCTCTTAACTTGTACTTGCTCTTTTTGAAATGCAGTGGAGAATCATGTAAAATCCATTCATGATGGCAGAGCTCTTGGAGATCCTCCAGTGAAATAAGTCTCCTGCTTTGAAGCCTATTATTAATCAGGATGTGATTAATGCTACTGAGTATACCATCAGTGTAAAAGAAAAGTCAATTATGATTTTACTAAGCAATGACTTCACCCTGCTCTGATTCTCAGGACAGCTCCCAGAACAGCAGTACGGAATGCTGGAAAGGATTAGCTGATTTCCCAACCTTCTGTAATTAGTTGGTTTGAATCCTTAGCCCCATCTTGGTTATGCCTAAGGCAGCTGCTTTCAAGTGATGTCTCTACCTCTCCCACCTGGAAGCAGAGGGTAGTCAGTTAACAACATGACTCAGTTTTTTCCATCTCTAATTTAGCTTAATGATGTTTGGGGAAGAATTGTGAATTGCAGCCTGCCTTGCTCCTTTTGAACCAGGGAGACTGATGTGGCAACTTAGATTAACCCCACCGCAAGCACGAGCATCGTTGCTTAAGGACTTTGCTCGAGAACCAGATGTGCTTTGGTGTTAAAGTTTGTAAAATTACCAAGCATTTTGGTAATTGAATGGAATAGTTCTGTGTATCAGTGTAAGGTGAGAAAGGGAGCTCTGGTCAGCACTGCAGATTTGGGATCATGGAGCAGAAAAGTTTGTTTTCTTTTGAGGGGCCAAAGGCAAGAGACTAGACTATGGACACACCCTTGATATACTGAAATAAAAGGGCTTTAGCCTGCATTTATCCATGATGAATTCTACAGGAACATCTCTCATCTCCTGGTCGTTTTGTTTGCTGATGTTGCTAAATTTGACTTTACTAGAAAATTTAAGCAGCGTACTGTTTAAATGCAGGAAGAGATGAAATGAAAGGAGAAAAGCCTTTGTACTTGTGCAACGTGTTTCTTCATCTACCTTACTCCAAAGGCCTGTGGAGCTCCTGGCCAGAACCTGAGCCTGCCAATTCCCACTGTATTTAACTGAAGCTTTTAAACCCTTCTCAGACACCCTCCGTGTTCTAAATTTCCCCCCTACCTGATTTTTTCCCCTTTTCTGTCTCCCTCCCTTTTTGTATTCCAAGAGAAGTCAAGGAGTTAGAAGAAAACCAGACAGATTTCTTGGAGTTGGCCAGTGAAGTCCAACAAGAGACCAGCCTGGATCTTGCATCCACCAAGCCAAACCAAAGCACTGGAGCTTGCACCAAGTTGCACACAGCTTCTGGTACCGCGTCTGCCTCTGCCATCGATGCTAGTGTTACTTGCCCCGGGTGAATTGATCAATAACCTTTTACATGGCATATTCTTTTTCTTTGAGCTTTATCTATAAAGTTAGAGCTGGGCAAATCAATTTGCGTAATAGGATCTCTAGTCACAGATCCTTTAGTATTTGGTTTATACCCTCTAGTGACCAGAGCTTTTAATATGTTTTAATGCTTTGAAATAGAGACAGTGCTGCCTTCTCTTGTGCTTTTACTGAGCCTTAAGATATTCGGTCTTGTGTTTATAGTTTCAGCTCCTAGAGGCAAATGACTGCAGGAGAATCTTGGCTTTTGTTTTATAGCATTTTTAGTAACTGTGATTTGAAAGAATTGGCTTTAAAATGTGATCTGGCTCCACTGTAAAGACTCAGGAACTAGAAAGCAAGTAAAAACTTAAGTTAAAAATACCATAACCCCTATTATTTTTTGAGCTACTTGTGCTTTTCTTTGGGGAGTGGACAACTTATACATATGATACATGTCTGTATATCCAAATCTATGTATTTGGAGATGTTCACTTGTAGTTTTATCGTTTGGAAGCTTGGGTTTAAGTAAGGAATTGCAAGCCGTTACCATCAACTACAACAAAAATATTTGAAACTGCTCTTCTCTTGTGTTGCTTCACTTGCTGCAAATCCAATGCAAGCCAAAAAGGCAGAATTCTGGGCTGTGGAAATAGCTTTTCATGGTGAATATATTTCCACTTTGAAAAGCTGGAAGCGCCTGTAGGAATTTCTGCAACTGGAATGAAGGAAATGCACTTTGGGCTCTAAAAGGATGGGCAAGAGGTGATGTGACACTGAGTGGTTTGGATGATGGTGGTGGTTTATCCATCAAAAAAGGGGAGGAAATGACTGTCAATATCTGAAAAGTCTTAACTGTCTCTGGTTTTATTTTTTTTTTTAAAAGTCATGAAAATTGTATAAATTTATTTTTATTTCTATATATTTTCAGTCAAGCCAATGTGTTACACTTTGTACAGCCCATCTGAGCTAGCTGAAGTTTTGCTGTGTGTCAGAGTAGCCTGCTGGAGTGTATATACTCGTGAAAAAAACGGAATTGGTGCAATTAACTGTTCACAGAAACTTCTCTGTGAACTTCTTATGTTCACAGAAATGCAGTTGTCCTCTTTCACTCCCTGGGAAAGCTGCAGCGCCCATGTTCCTGCTCCCTGTGCCTGTGAGCATCACCGCTGCTCTTGGACACGGCAGTAGCCTGAGCTGCCTGTACGTTAGAGTCGCCTGTTCAAAAAGGTATGTTGAAAACAGGTTTTGATCTCTAAACTACAGATTTTGAATTCTCAAGAGAGAAACAGGCTGAATTTGTGGGGTATTGCTGAAATGGGACACGTCACACCACTTGTCATCTCTTTGATAGCAGCTAGCCTTGCCCGGCCGTGTAAATGGAAGGGGAGAGTTTTGCGGTGGACACCACCTCTGTTACTGCAGGTCTCTGTTGGAAACTTCAGCCTGCTTGTGGATGGGCCAGAGGTACTAAAACAAGATTTCAGAGTGAATAAAAAGGATTTCTGAGGCTGTTTTTTTGGTGCACAGCCCAGCAGAACTCTGAAACACGTGTGCAATCTTAAGGAAGTGTGTAACATCTTAAGTGAATTTGTTTCAGCTGTGTTCATGACTTTTTGTCAAGTACTTCCCATGAAAATTTGGGCTATAAAATCCTGCTGGTATGAAAGCTTTTCTTTTTCTGTAAAGTTTAAAGTTGTGCACAGCAGTTTTCCATAGCCCAAACCAGTAGTTTGCATGTGCGAGTTCAAGTATTAAGTTCACAGTTTTTGACCAAAGCTGATGTTTATTATGTGACACAACCAGTGTGTCACTTACCTGTTCAGTTACAAAGTTGCTACATATGTTGTGGAATTATGATCTGTGGAGTGGCAAGACTTGTTCCTGAAAAGAGGTCACATTAATGCCATAATTTGTCTGTGGTAAATGATACTGATTAACACGTGATTCTTTTTTTTTAGCAAAATTAGGTTCTAACAGGTGGCTGCTTATCTCGATGTCCACATGTATGTGTGTACATCGTGGTGGTTCAGGAAATTCATCTCCAGTGTAAAAATCCACAGATTTCTTTTCTTTAGGCTGGGATAACTCAGATTTCTGGACACAAAAGCAATTGCAGACAAAGTCCAAGAAAATGGATCTTGTTTAGTATCTGAGGTCATCAGCTGTGTTGGGAAAGGGTCACTACATCTGTCAGCAGAGTTACCAGGCTTTAAGCGTATCTGGGGCTACATGATTTAGAGAGGTAACATTTTTCAGTAGTTAAAAGATGCTGGTGATTAAATAAACCCAGACCATCGTGTACAAGTTCTTCTGCTTCTCGAAGTTCATTAGTGATAACAAGACTCTTGGCATTTGGATAATAAATTCGTGATCTAAGAGCTCTTGTAAGCAGGTTGAGGAACTCAAATGGTGACATTAATAGTGCAAATACAATAACATTTGAAAAGAAACTTCTTGGACAGGGGAGGAGGAAAAAAGGGCAGCCAAGAGTGGGAGATGGGGAGAGAACTTCATCATCACATCCCTCTGAGCAGAGTGCATCCACCCACCACATGCTGCGTGTATTTTCTGTCATTTCTTTGGAATAGCTCTTTTGAAATAGTTCTTCGAAATAGCACTGTGAAGGGCATATACAAGATAGCAACAGGTAAGAAATGGGTTTATTACCTGCCTGAACTAGTTTGTGTGCTCACATCCGTTACAGCAGTCAAGGTACATGGCCTCAGCGAGTTGCTCGCTGTCAGACAAGCCTCAGTAGCTGCATGTGGATGTATGTGCTCAGTTCTTCCACCCTCACACATCACACTGCAATGACTTGCTTTGCAGTGAGCTACCTGTGAGCGTGTTTGGATTGTGTGAATACATCCCAAATCCCATTGCAGCGGGAAATACTTCTTGAAAATCTGTGCAGGGAAATGCTAAAACTCCTACAAAAATAGGTGTAGATGTGGGGGTATTCTGGACCTCACAGGGTCAGGGGCTGCTTGTGATTTTTGTGAATGAAAGCCCTTTTCCTTGCTTTATTATTAAATACCAGCTCCTCCATCATGTATGGAAAGTCTGTATGTCTTCTTGCTGTATTGATCTAATAACATCTGGCTCTCCAGCAGCCTTCCCCTTGGCCAGCAGAGCAAACAGCACAGTTCTGAAGCAGGCCAGTGTTCACTGCATGTTTAGAGCCAGCTCTCCTGGCTTTGCTGAGAATTGTAAAGCGGCTTTAGACTTTAATTGTTATTGTTCTGAGGAGCAAGTTACATGCTTGCATGGGCCAGCTTGTTTTCAGCCATTAGAAATAGTGTATTTACCTCTAAAATGCTCCAGATTCAAGAGGCTTATCTCAGGAAAATGTTAATTGCTTGAATGTTTCACACTCTTGTTCAAGGAGCTTTACTGAGATTCAGCTGTAATGTAGCAACTGTTTAAAGAAGAAAAAAAATCCTCAATCCAAAATGGAAATCATCTCAGCATCTTCATGGGGGAAAAGCACAACAATGTATGACTGAACCTCTCCTTCACTTAGAAATACTCAAAAAATAGTTTCTGTATTTCTGCAAGGTGAATAAGGATTTTGCCTTAATAGGATTGAAAATTTATGAGTGTCAAAAACTTAGTTTACCAGACACAAAGTAGATGCTTCTAGTAATTGCTGTAGAGTGTTTGTAGAGTACCGGGGAGGTTATCAACTTCACCCAGCCATGTTTTCTGTGGGTAGTAGTCAACTTCTTGGCTCTTTCCTTCGGTGTGTTGCAGCTGAATGAATGAATTTAAAAATCTGGGTCTCTTCCTCCCCCGGTTTTAGGCCAAGTGTAAATTAGCAATGCAGGTGGCAGCTAATACACAAACTAATACGGTTGGCTTCCCTCTCTCCTCTACTCCCTCCCCAATTTACAACTTACTTTTGGCAATAGCAACCCATGTCAAATGTGAACTGCTCTCTGATCAGGTTACAGACTAGGAAGGAGCACGAATTATCTTTTGCTCTCATAGGACTATGGTGGAAAATAGAATCAAAATTAGCAGATAAATGAATAAAATCTCTAGGACAATAACTGAATAAACATGTCTGCTAAGCAATTTTCTAAGAGGAAAATCTGGCATCTCTCACTTAAGGAGAAATACTGAGGAGGAAAGCATGTGTGGAGTCCTTTACTGAGACTGCACAAGCAGAGTGGTAGAAGCTGGTTTGCAATGTCAAACACCAGGTTCTTGTTGTAAGTAATCTAAACCTTTGCACACCACAATGTATTTCCTTAAGCCGGTGTGACTGATATATCTCTCTCTGCCAGTCTGACCTCAGTGGAGTTTGCTGCAACGCTCTGCTGCTCATGGCAACATCGAAATTACCAACCTGAGCCAAAATCACACAGCTTAGGAGACAAGGTGAGTGGGCGCAGTGCACCAGTTTTCTTGATGAGGTCCCAGAAAATGCCCTCCATTCCCTGTCCTCAGTGTTTTAAAATGGAAATTGGAATAATATTAAAAAACATGCAATGCTGATTGAAGTTGCAGAATAATGTGTATATAGGCTGAGAGAGCTGGGCTGGGGCAGCCTGGAGAAGAGAAGGCTCCTGAAGGGGAGACCTTAGAGCAGCTCCAGTGCCTGAAGGGGCTCCAGGAAACCTGGAGAGGGGCTTTGGACAAGGGCCTGTAGGGACAGGACAAGGGGGAATGGCTTAAACCTGCCAGAGGGGAGATTGAGGTGACCTCTTAGGCAGAAGCTCTTCCCTGTGAGGGTGCTGAGGTGCTGGCACAGGGTGCCCAGAGAAGCTGTGGCTGCCCCATCCCTGGCAGTGTTCAAGGCCAGGTTGGACACAGGGGCTTGGAGCAACCTGCTCTAGTGGAAGGTGTCCCTGCCCGTGGCAGAGAGTTGGAACTGAATGAGCTTTAAGGTGCCTTCCAACACGAATCCGTCTGTGGTTCTATAATTCTATGATATAGACTGGTGTGCAGGGCCCTTTCCAAGGGCAGTGCTGTTGTAAGTCAGTTACTGTATTTCCTTAGGTTATGATCCCACATTCAGAGTTATTCTCAGACCATCAGCCCACGTCCAGCCAGACCAGTGCCTCTTACAGCAAGAGCTCTCAGCAGGCTCTGGTGGGGCCCAGGAGGACGTATGCTATTATGGGCCAGGAGCAAATGGCAGGATGTGTCCTGCTTTTTTGGGGGACTGAGGAGAGTAAGGGGGCCCATAAAAATAAATACATTTACAAGCACAGAATGAAACAACAAATTGGAATTGTGCTGAACTCCAGTTCTGGGGTTTTATAATCCACAGAAACTTATTAACTTCAGAGACCTGTGCAAGCTAGGAAAAAAGTAAGCTTTTCATTCCATCCCCAAAACACAGAGAATTTAGAGCATTTTTATGGTGCATTTTAGGACAATGACCTGGGCAATGTGTTTAGCTGCTTCACTTGCCTCATAAAACCCAGTTTATACAGTCTTGGAATCAATCCTGTTCTGTTTTGGGCTTTCCAGAGCAGGGACTGCCAGTGGAAGCATTTGATGATCTAGAGCTAGTGTGTCAAAGGGACATAGACCAGAACTATTGCCTTCACCTCCATGGTCAATAGGAAATAGATATTTAGACATAAATAACCTTCGCTGTGAGGTGGGGAGAACATCTCTCTGCTGTCCAAGGTTTGAGGACACTTCTCTGTTTTCCAGGACCTGGTCTTTCAAGTTTATTTACACTGGGCAGCACAAGCTGAGCAAGAAAGATACCCTGGTGTTGAATTTTACATAGTAGTGTTTGAATATTGTTGGGCACTTATTCCTCTCTGCCCCCCCCACCCCAAAAAAACCCTCATTTGGAAATACCAGATGCATTTTCATTGCTTTAGAGCTGCAATAGTTTCAGTTGCATAACTTTGTTTTTCAGGGAATACCACTACCACCACCACCACATTTCAGGATCTAATTCTGAATTGTATTTTAACTGTTTTCCAGCTCCCCATGCTGAAGGTGCAGCTGGAGCAAAAAAGGGCCAGACAGTCTGAAGGATGAAGGGTAGGAATGTGCCAAATATTGCATGCTTGGACGTGAGCAAAAGCGATGTGTCCTCAAGCCAGATCCCTCACTCGCTGCTTGTGTCTTTACTCTGGACCTTTGGTTTCTTTGAAGGCTGGTTAGTTTTCCTGTGACCTTCTGGAGAAGCCTAAGGAGGAAAATATCTGTGGCATGGAAGTGCACGGTTTGACCTCAAGAAGAAAAGAAGGTAGGTTTGTGAGAGTTAGTTCTTCACCCACCCAAATAGACATATTTCTGAATTAACATTCGAACGCCTACTTGTTTTAGCCAAAGGTGCCTGCTTGTAGTTAACATCTCTGCATCTTTTGCGAGTATTTAGCTCTACAGAGAGCAACTATTATTGCTATTTCTTTTTGCACTGATAGGGTAACTTGCACTGTGGCCACGGCTGTCCCTGCAGCCGCGCACTGCAGTGTGCACATCACTGGCCTGCCACAGCCCAGGCAAAGGAGAAAAATCAGAATTCAAACCCTGTCTGAAAAGTAAAAGGGACAAATTAGTTTCTTGTCACTGCACTGCAATAAATACATTGTCATTTTTATACCCCAGTGAATCATATTCTCCATTTCCCCCGTAACTATTATACAGTCTGCTGGCAGTACATCATTTTTTGGTAATTTTATTTTCACCAATTGTTTTATGAAATTTTTGAGTTTTATGGACACTAAAACAAATCTAGCCTGCGAGTATTATAGCCCTTTAAATCACCGGCAGGAAATCTCAAGGTTCCTCCAGACTGTGAGAGAAGGAAGCTTTAGGAAAGAAAGATTGTTCCTAGCTTATAAACTGAGCAAAAACCCAGAGATAAGTTTGTAAAAGGGACATACATCATCACTGGCAAAAGTAGGACGTAAAACAACATCTCTCTGCTCAGCTCCCTTAAGAATAAAAATGGATTTTTATTTAGCAGAAACACTAAAGTAGTTGGGGAAAGGAACACACAAGCTTTTCCATGCTTTCTTAAACATAACAATCCTTATTTCCTACAGAGCCACTGTGTCAGGCACTACCTTGCTAAATTGCAGTTATTTGTAGTCTCAAACTAGTGGGAACCTGGCAGGAACCCTAATTCCAGCCTAAATGCATAGAGTGCTTGGCTGAATTTGGTCCTCATGATGCTGAAGAAGTGGTGGCACCTGGCACAGGGGAAAGGGATCACCCAAGTTCTCCCCTCTTATCTGTAACCTTTGCTAACCCATCTGGACCAGGTTTTTTTGAGAAGGTTTTGCCAGTTGCGCAAGATTTCAGACAGCGAAGGGAGGCAAAGACCTGCAGAGCCACCCTGCACACAGGCAGCTTGCTAGGAACCCCCAGAGGCTAGGAAGGCAGATAGAGACCTAGGGAAGTTGCTGTGGTCCAGCCTCTACCTGACATCAGCAGAGATCTCTGTCCTTACCAAACAAGCTACTTGGCTTTGGCTTTCTGAGGAGCAGTAGGTTATGGTTTCCAAAACTTAAATCAAAATTGAGTCATGATGATATGATAAAAGCTGATGATTTAAATTTTTTCTAAGTAAGGTCTTTGTTCTTGATAGATTGTTTGATGCACTTTGCATATCTATGCATATAAGAAAGTAAAAGTAGGTGAGATGGTCTTGTTTAGGTGGAAACATCGAACAAGAGCTTTTTAAACTGGAAATCTGAGAGATTCAGATGGACAAGCTCTCGTCCCATTTCTGACGCGAGTTTTGCAGTCTCGAAGGAAGTACTCCTTTTACTGTTCCCTTTTAATTTACATCTAAATATTTTTAAAGGCTCTGAAAATACTGATATTAAATATTCGTTCTGAGAATTGGATGAGACTTCTTTTGAATCACTCTTGTTTCTAAGATTTATTTTATTTTTTTTTAAAGGTAATGGAAATAAGAAATTTAAGCAATAATATAAAAATGGCTGCTCTGTCTCAGACCTGTGGTCCACTGTGGCCAGAAATGGAACCCTATAATTGTATATGCATATCGTATTTTTCTTGGTATATCCTTCCAGCAATCTATTATGTAGGAACTTATGAGCCACAGGGAACACATTTGTTAATGGCACTCGACGGATTTTTTCCTCTGTGAATTTATTGATTTGAACATATGTATGCTTATGACTTCCACAGTATCATGTGGGAATGACTTCCGCTCTGTAATGTATGTTGTCATGGAAAAAGAAAAGTCTAATTTTTTCTACCTTTACACTCCTTGCTTTGCTCTTTTTTCATCCGATGCCCTACTTTTTGCTTCACAAGAAGCTGTGAGTTACCACTGCCCATTTACCTGCCCGTGATGCCCATGAGCTTAAAGATTCCTTCCCACATCTTAATCTGGGCACCCTTTTCCCATTCAGAGAAGCTCAGGTTGACCTGTAATTTTTGGACAAAAAAAAAGCCTTCCAGAGGGAATGTGGGTGCTGCTCCAGAGCAGGGTTGGGTTTACACACTGCGGATTTGGGAGGCTGCAACGGTAACTTTTATGTGTTGGCTAAAAATCAAGGGTGGGTTGAGGCCCTGAAGGAATTAACTCTGTAAAGATAAGTCCCTGAGTAGTGTCTTGGTTGCAAAATGAACCTTTCTGAAAAGTAAGTACAAGGTAAAAATCTCTATTTGTTAAGTTTATATTCCCAGACTATGACCTTCAGACTGTACATTCTGAGTAAATCGGTAAAAAATAAACTTGGAGCTACTTTTCCAGTTCTATGTTTGTATTACTTGAAGAGAAGGACGTACAGGTTTCAAAATTGACTGTTTGCAGTCCTGGTTTTAGGCTCTGCCATGCATTTTGGCTGTTTAGAACATGGCAATGCTGCCTCCCGTCTCTCTTTGGGTGTTTCAGGGGAAGATCTCTTTAGCAACCTGAGGATCACACCCTGCCCACATGGGTGGTGATTTGTCTCCTGACTCCAACACGAGAGCATTTTCCATCCTGAGGATTTATAACTGGTTTCTAGCCCAATAGTGGCCAGACGGATGTTAGGGGTGAAGCACTTCGTAATGTGAATGGTTGTGAAGAAAAGCAGAGAGGACAACAAGGTATAGTCAAGTGGGGCGTGAGTGAGTAGATGCGCTCAGCGCATCTCGATCTCTTCAGGAGTGCCTGTTGAAAACCAGGGCATGGCTGGACAACGGCCACGACATTTGGCTCAGGCTGTTGCGTGTGTGCTGATGGACCAGCTGCAGGATGATTGCAAGGAGGAAAATGTCTGTGAAAGAGGGGCTTGAGTTCTATTGGCAGTGCTTGGGAGAGAACAGGAAGCAATAGGAAGAAGCCCCAAACCTGCTGCGGTAGCTGGTGTGGGTGTAGGGGCTGTGCCCCAGCCTGTGCTGTCTGATGGCTGTGGGGGTCCCATTGCAGATCTGTGCACCCCGTTCACATCAGGAACGTTCGGCTGAGCCAGATAACAAATGCACATCTCAGTTTCTTTCTGCTGTATCAGCTCTCTAACACCACCTCATTGAAAACAAACCCATGTCACTGCCTCCTCACCGCACTCTTTGCTGCTTTCTGCTTTCTCCTCCCTCCCTCTCCCCTTTGCGCAAAGGGCAGTTCTTACTGATCTTTTTCTCTATGTAGATAAATCTGCTTCTTTTTTTCTTTTTTTCTTTTATTTTTCCTGCCATGCTGTTTAATCTCAACTCGGAGCCCCAGAGCTGGTGCAATGTTACAGCAGTTTTGTCATGTTGGCTGTCACCGTGCTGACAGCCCCGTGACAGCTGGCAGATGTACAGATGATGGATGTTTTCTCCCTTGTGCAAGGACGATGGGATAAAAGTGCAAAAAAACCAGGTAATAGATGGGAAAAGGAGAGCAACATTGATAAGGCCTGGTCCTCACTCTGTGATGTATGGGAAAGCAAGCTGTGGGCAATTTGTTTCAGAGAAATGAGGGGCTCTTTGTAGAAAGGGACACAAGGAAAAGAATTAAAAAAGGAGAGAAAATAAAGAAATAATAATAAGGAAGGTGAGGGGTGGTGGGGGAGGAGGGGTGGGGGGAGAGGAATACCCAAAGTTTGTCTTTATTGTGGCAGCACCAGCCCGTTGTTATGGCAATAGGCAAATCTCATTTCAAGGCCAGGCCTGGGGTCCCTGGCTCGTGCCTGTGCCTGGCATACAATGAGGGACCCCACAGGAGGTGTCTGGGCTGGGAACACTGTGTTTCGCTTTGCTTGTTTCTGCTGCTTCACCCATCTCTCCGCTGGCTTGCCCATGGCACCTCCTGTTATTTGTGGTACTGAGGCACTGTCTGAAAGAGCTAACAAATGGCTGCACTGGACAGAGAAACTTTTCAAGCTACTTGCTTAAACTGGGTAGTTGAGAAGTTTCTTACACGTGTCCGGATTCACATGGGAAGTCTGCTGATCTCTAAAGCATGCGGGGGTCCCATGCTGGGCTTGGCTCTGGTGGCTCCTGCATCCACAGAAGCCTCCCCCCAGTTGGAAAGGGGGTGATGCCACAAACGGGGCACTGGTACAGGTGGGCTTGAACAGAGGGTGATGTTCACCTTGTCCCTGACAGCAGAGACCTCTAGGCTGGGTCGCAGTAAATGCAGGGGATGGGGCTGGAAGAAGCTGCCACTACAGCCCAGCGTGTGAATCTGGCTGGTGGAGAAGGTCAGACATCCTCCAGCAAGTGTACAAGGCAGGAAGGAGGGCGTGTGTGTTACAGCCTCTGCCATGTTTCTCTTTAGAAGAAACTGAGCACTGAGAGGCCCTTTAAAATGCAAAGAATGTCTTCCAGGGATCCCATGTGTATCCTGAATATTAATACCTCGGTGCCATTATTGCTAACATGGAAGTACATGCCCTCACACACCCCCATACTGGCATGTACATTGTAGGATGCTGTTGTCTCCCCTCGCTTCCCTTCCACCTTTGGTTCCTTCACTGTCAGGGACTTATTTAGGCCCATAAAAGTGATAATTTATTACAGCATACTTCCTACAGTGAGTAAATAAGTCTGTCTCCTTTAAACTCCCTTGGTAATTAGAAGAATGAAAGACTGTACCATGTATTAGCATTTATTTTCTCCCAACATTTATACAAGGCCATTTTCTTGCTGACAAACTGTCAGGCAAATTGTTCTCGAGAAAGTCTGTCAGATGAAAAGGTGTTATGATTAAACTGTTGGCATAAATTTGGGTGACAATAAATCCTTTTATTGCATTAACTGGATTTATTTGCCTGTAACTACCGTTAAGGGTTTGAAGAAACAATAATAAACAGGTTGATTTTGCACCTGCTTAAAGGTAATTAATATGCTTGCTAAAAATAGAGAGTCTGCTTTAAAATAAAATCCATTTAGTGATCTAGAGGCTGCTGATCAGGAAATGCATGTAAAATTAGCTGTATGTGTATGTTAGCTCTGCATTAACAAAAATCCTCAAACGCAGTGATGATGCAGTGTATCTGGGAAGTGCTCTGTTCAAACACAAGCTGGAAGGGCGTGATTCTGCAAACCCTTTCATGGGCAAAGACTGTCTTGCTTGAGCAGCCCTTTCTGGTGTATGAGGCCAGTAACCCAGTGGGTTTAGGCCTTATGAGTGTGCATCAGTTATATGTGTATGGAGAGGACATAGAGGTGGTAGCATCAGATCTGCTTTGTGGACATGGTCTGGGACCAGTGCAGAGGACTAGGCTTTGGCTTAGGGCTGCTCTGGTATGATCCCTCTGCTTAGAGCCAGCTGAGAGTAAATTTGGCAAGGCTTATGAGCACTTCACTGTAGTGAATTCCAGATGCCATGGCTTGGAGTTAGTTGCTGTGCTGCAGCTCACATCTTATTACGGTGTTTTTCTGGCTGTAGGGCTATAGTGCATTACATGTAGAATTCTTTTTCTTTAATGTTTTTAATATTTTTCCACATTTTTAATATTCTCCGACACTCTAAACAAGAAGACCAGTATGTTTGCTGTCACACTAATGGCTTGTGAACACATGTCATTGATTTTAAATTTATGCATTTTGGGGAGTGATTTGCTGGAGCAGTATGTAGAGAAGGGTTGAGATGATTTCACAGCCACTTTCCAAGTCAGAGAAGCTGCTTTTCATCTGCATTTGGCTTAGATGTTGTGGGTAAGGTATCCCTCTCTCTACAGAGAACCACCAGGTTTGCGTTAGCATTAGTGCACCTCAGTCCCAGCCGTGCTGGTGTGACCTACAGGGCTATGAGGGCAGAAGAAGATGACCTTGGCCACTGATCTCAGGGTTGCCTACAGGTCTCCCACTGTAGCCAACCCAGCTGTTGGATTTCTCACTGCCACCCTGACAGCCCATCAGCCTCCCACATGCCCAGAGCTAGTCAGAAATATTTTAGTAAAAACAAGTTTAAGGAAAAAGCTGACAATTTGTAACAAGGTTTTTATCCAGGAACGTATTAATTTGAGTAATGGCTTCAGTTAGAAGCTTTCTTAGATACAGGATTGCATTGAATTAGGTTCTGCCTTCACCCGCCTGGGGCAGGGGGTCTGGCTATCTGAGATGCTCAGGTGGGACGAGGGCAGGCTGCGTTCAGAGTCATGCTGTCAGAGGCTGTTGACCATTCTGGGCCAATGGCACTGGGTTTTACTTCTGGTAAGTTGTGCACAGGTAAACTATTCAGAACAAAAAAAGCAGCAGTTCTTTTTGGATTTTCCATATATGAACTTTTCTTTTTTTCTTTTATTTTCTCTTCCTGTTTCTGATTCTCATTCTCTCTTGCTGAGGGTTTCCCTTAAATTTTTATTTATTCCAGCTCCATAAAACCAACGCAAAATATTAGAAGCACCATGGACTGCATCAGTGCGTGTTCCCTTCCCTCCTGCCATGCAGCCTGACCTGCCTGTTGAGACCAAAAGGGATTTTTTTGCCATACAGGGCTTCAATCTGCATTGACCCCTCATCGTTATTGTAATAAAAAAAGATTAATAATACAAACCATAAACTATTTGCTACAGTGTTAAATATAGAGTGCAGTTTTTCTGTGCAGTTTTTCTTTGCTTTTCTTACAAAAAGCAGGATTCAGCCTCTTTATGTGTGAAATGATACCAAATGATACCAAACCATAACTACATTATTCTATAGTTATAGTCCTAAACTCCCCAGCTTTTGTCAATTTTACTGGGTAGGTTTCATTCTTGCCATAAACAAACCACAGTAGTTTTTAATAGGGGTATGTGGTGGCAGAAGAATATGACCCATAAAACAGTTCTGATGGACTTGTCTGTACAAGCCTGGGGCCCAAGTCTTCCTTGCCTGTCTTCTGAAGGACATTAAATGCTCCATCTCTCTGTGCTCTCAGTAATCTCTCCTTTGTGTGCGCTGTCCCAGAGACGTCGGCAGCCAGAGGCTTTCTGGGTAAAAGAGAAAAAGCCAGAGGCTTTCTGGGTACACCTACAGTTGGGGTGTACTTTGGATCAGGAAGACACTTCTGAAACAAATCTCTTGGCTGTCTCCACTTACTGTATTTTGGTTTGCTTTCATGTCTTGGAGTGTCTGACCTAAATTCCTTTAAAACCAAGTGAAATGGAAAATACTCCTCAAGAATGTGGCTGCAGCCATTAAGGGGCATTTAGGCCATGGGAGCAGGCTGGGAATAATCTGGAGCTAAGAACTTCTGAGCTGTGGGGAGTGTGGATGTCAGGTCCCCAGGAGTCTGGCTGTGCAGCTCCTTCTTGGTCTGGCAATGCAAATGGGATGGGGACATCACCTGCCAAGTTCATACCTGGAAGGGAGACCTGATGGGACCATCCAGTTGGTTTTGGGAGTCACTTGCACCCTGATTTGGTGCATTTTGGGGTGCAGGCCCCCATTCCAAAGGACATGTTTAAACAGAAGAGGTTTATAGCTTCCTGCTGTGGGCTGATTAGGAAAGCACAAGCACTCAGTGGCAAGAAGCTTTCTCAGCAGAGAGACATGTGCATGGCATTATAGCAGGCTAGAGCCATCAAACACACAGGCAAGCCCTTTGCCAGAGTCTTGGGACTTTTTGCAAAGTTTGTCTTACTCATTCATAACATATGTAAAAGTTTTGAGATTGTTGTTTCTCTTCTGCTTCCATCCCCTTGCTCACCCTCTGCTCCCTTTAATGCTCGCTTCCCCTTACAAACCGTAGTGATCTACAGATGCTTGGAGCCGCAGCTATGTTAATGGAGAAGACCCTGCAGCAGTGAAGCTTGAGTTCGGTGGAACTTCTGTCCATTTAATTAAGAAACGCTACTCATACAGAACTGAATGCACTAACCTGATTTACTGCAATGTCTGTCTGTCTAGCCTTTTGTCTCTCTCCGTATCCTTTACAGTCACATTATATCTTATTACTCGAGGTAGGTAGATTCTTGCTTGGCTGAGCTGAGATCAAAAAGTAATTTTTCTTTTTGCAACAGCTGATTAGAAATTCATTTATTTTCACATTAGACATTTGACCAATATCTGCCTCCCCCAAGCAAACAGATCCCCCCCAGCTTCAGCAATTTACCTCCATTTGTATAGTCTGTATAATGGAAGACAGTGAGCCTGTTAGAAAAACATGGCCCAGGGCAAAAATTAAATGCAGAATCATGTATCAGAAATGAGATGTATTTACTATTGTTTTTGAAAATTAATGGTGCATTTTTAGTTTTTATAATGTAATTTAATGATGCAATTCATCTAATAAAAACCCACATTTGAACTCAGTCACACGGACCCACTGGGGCAGGACAAGATGTACATTTCAGATGTAAGATTTTAAAAAATGCTTCGGGCTCTTTTCTTGAATGCAAAAAAAAGGGACCTCTCTGCATGCTTTGGCTCACAGCTGGGCTGCCAGCGGGAGCCCAATAAAAAGGACATTTTTCTTTCTAAATATTGGTGTTTGTGCAGCATACAATAATATTATAAATGCAGCAGTGGGTTTGAAGTACAATGCTGCAGCTGATTATAGAATGCCATATGGTGCTGGCATGTTAAACTGATACAGATTGAACATGGACTGTAGCTTTAAATGCTGTGGACTAGCGACTGCGCTACACCAGAATAAGTATACTGTAGAGTGTCAGTGTACGGAGCTGTCATGTTGGGCAGCAAAAAGCAAACCATGTCAAAATAATGTAAACTGATCGAAGAAAACCCCATGAGAGTCAGCCTTGAGCCCACTCTCCTTTGCGAGAGTGGATCATGGGTAGAGGAAAGTCCTTACCCACCTTCTCGGAGCACTGTTTGGTCTCAGTAAGTGAGGAGCAAGGGCTGGGAGGAGCCCTGGTTGCCCTGTCACTGTGTTTTACTGAGCACTGACAGACTGCAAAGCATAGGTTCTGCTACAGCTCTGTTGTAGGCGAATGCCCGTTCCTCCAGTTTTTTGCATTTAGAGCTCTAAACCCATCTTTGTCCATTTTGCGTCATGATTTTCATCTGCTTTGTGAGGTTCTTGTATTACAGGGCTCTTGTAAAGGGAAAATTTGTCACAGCGCAGTTCTGTAATAGAACAGAGCAGCTGAAGGAGTGCTCCCAGCCCCGCCACTGCCTGCCACACACTCCCATCAGCACTGCCAGCTCCCTGGCATTGTAGGGATGCTGGAAGTGGGCCTGGGCAGGACACAAAAAGGGAGGTTTTGCCTTAAGCACTGAGCTGGAGGTGAGGGGAGTGCAGAGGCCAGAGGGTGGGGCTGGAACAGCAACAACAGAGGTTTATGATCTACTTCAACTGATCACAATAATTCCCACTTACTTTTTTAAAGGTGCTCCTAGAAAATACATTCAGGTTTGATTTCCAGCTTTAAAACATGACCTCATCTGCTTTTGCAAAACCTTTGACAGGCAAAACTTGAAGTTGTAGCTAACATGTAGTACCTAGTACTGCTTTAAGATAACCTCCTTCCTATATATGTTAAAATTTACGTTTGCCAGGAAGGGATGAACTTAACTACATCAAGACTACCAATTTCACACCAAAGTAGATTTTGGTACGGAGCTGCACAAGAAGTCTATTCATTTGTGGATGACTTAAACATCATTTTTCTTTGTTTCCTAACTCTGGTGCATGTTTTCCCAGAGGGCACAAGGAGATGGCTCCCATGACAAGTAAGAGAGCAGCTCTCATAAACTCTGGCATGGTGCTTCTTGAGGGATGCCCTTTGCTGTTTACATGAGGTTTACTAAGGTATCCCAGGCTTTTTCCCTTCCCCTTCTGGCCCATCTATGTTCCTACATGTTATTCAGCCTTAGCTTTAGACCCAGTGGATGGAGTTTTGTACGGTCCCAACCAGCACATCCTCATCCTCAATCCTGCTTTCCCCAGCCAGCCTCAAGCAGACAATCTCTGTGTTGTTCCTATCCTTTCTGGTTTACAGGCACAAGATGCAACTTCAGAGAGTGGAGCACAGCAGGAACACAGTATCAAGCCAAAGATTGAATCATCTACAAGGTTTCTGCTGGCTTATTGCATGCTGAAACTCAACCTACAGTCCAGGCAAGTGAGCAAAAGATGAGGATCGTGATGTCTTTTCAATACTAAGACTGTGTTTGAGCAGTGGCAGAGGTGAGAAGATTTGACCTTGTGCATGGTTTTCCTGTGCCCCATAATTTAAACAACATAAAGGAATACGCCGAGGTTAGAAATGTAAGCGATCTTGTTAAATTATGTTTTAAATGGAGTGAGCCAGATCACTTTATGACCATCATCATGTTTATAGTTTGATGCAGGGGGGGCTGGGTTGATTCCAGCACTGGATTTACAACTGGACAAAGAGGTCACTGGCTCCTGCAGCACTGGTGTCCTGTGCTGTCTGGTGATGTTACAGCACTTGGGCTTTACTCTGCCTCCTTGATGATAGGTGCCAGATGCAACTGGTAGTAATGCAGTCTCAGCTGGCTGGCAGCAGAGCCTGGGCTTTGAAGGACTTTTGAGTATTGTGGATTGATTTATTTTTTTGTTACCTGTATTGGATTTAAAAGCTGGTGAGACGGAAGTGTGATTTGATGTGGCAAATGCTGTATAGGCCTTGATATTGGGAAATCAGTGGTGCTTATGAACTTAAGCTGGTAATAATGCTTGTGTTTTACAACTGAATAGCCTCTGACTCAAAAAGGCTGCAGACTAGGTAAAGTAAAAATGTTTGAAGTGAGGAATATCTCAGGTTGATCTATTCCATAAAGAGGTAGATCACTGCTAGGCTCTGACCTCTAAGTGTATTTTCTATTGTGAAAGAAACTAAAAAAGGTTTATTGAGTGTTAGTTTTTCATCGCTAGGTCTTGGTGTAGGGTTTAGCAAGTAAAACTGCTCAGGACGGAGATCTGAAAGTGAGCAGGCTAGAGTCATGAGAATGATACACAGAGAGCAAGTTACACGGGGAGACAGAGGTAGATGATAAAATAAACACATTTCTTACAGCTGAAGGATTCATTGACTTTTAACATGGTATACTGGTTTTGGCTGGGATAGAGTTAATTTTCTTCCTAGTAGCTGGTACAGTGCTGTGTTTTGGCGTTAGGACGAGAACAATGTTGGTAACACGGGGATGTTCCAGTTGTTGCTGAGCAGCGCTCATACCAAGTCAAGGATTTTCCAGCTCCTTGTGCTCTGCCAGTGAGCAGGCGGGGGGGCACAAGGAGTCTGGGGGGACACAGTGAGGACAGCTGACCCCCACTGACCCCAGGGTATCCCACACCATATGGGTGCTGCTGAACTGTCAAACCAGGCGAGTTGGCCGGGGACTGGCTGGGCATTGCCCAGCGAGTGGTGAGCAATTGCATTGTACATCACTTGTTCTGCATGTTCTTTTATCATTGTTATTATTTTCCCTTCCTTTTCTGTCATATTCAACTGTTTTTAACTTAACCTGCAAGTTTTCCTTTTTTTCTGATTCTATTCCCCATCCCACTGGGGTGGATGAGCAAATGGCTGTGGGGTTTAGCTGCCTGCCAGGTCAAACCATGACACGTGGTGAACAAAAGAATAGACACATACCTTACATGATAAAAGAATCAAAAATGAAGCTGATTTTGTGGAGGCCTCACGATTTGGTGCAGGTTGTGCATCCATACATTAGCACTGCGTTGCCAAAAAAGCATCACAGCATTTTTCAATGGGAAATCAGAGTGCCTGGGAGAAGATGTTCTGGTGTGAATTACACTGCAGAGTGGTTGTCAGCTGTCCCTGTCAGCACTTTCACAGATGCCATAATGCGCAGTAAATGCTGTGGCTGCAGCTATTTAGGTTTACTGTGGTGGTGGTTTTAGAAGCACCACAAATTAACAGCTACAGAAAACCATCCCTTTTTCTTGAGCTGTCCTTTCCCTAAAGAATGCCTCATGTGCTGCAAGCTGCCACTGCTGTACCTATGGCTATTTCTTCTCACTTTCTAAAATTAAGCATGGGCATCCTTTTCTACTTTTGCAGGCTTACCAGAAGAGCAGTGTTTGGGCTGACTCTCCCGTTAGTGTGCTGATAGTAGCACAAAGGATGGTGAAAATATCACCCTTCTTGAGGTTACAATTACAGGCTCCGATTGCCATCTAAGTACGCGCAGCCTGCTCCACAGACCCCACCTGAGATCAGGACGCTGTTATCAAGAACTGCAAGAGGTAGTGTCCCTGCTAGACAAACTGCAGGTTAAATCAGCAGGTCAAAAGTGTTTATTCTGTTTTTCAGATCAGGAACTGAGATGCAGGAAGACTGAAGGACTTGACATACGGATCTCTTGCAGCGCTGTTTTCCCAGTGACTCCTGCAGCAGTTTCTTGGTGTATCAAATAGCACCAATGGCAAAAATCCCAGGTGGGATGCAGGATGAATAACCTGGGTTCCCTGGACACCTGACAACCATTCAGTAAGTGACCCTGCTATTAAAATGTTAATTAGAGGTAGTCTCTTTTGCTAAAATATGGAAAAGCTGGCAATGCACAGCTTGCCTTCTCCTGGAATGAACCTTTCCAGATCACTTGTATATGTTGTACACACCAGGCAGAGTGTCTGTGGCCTCAAATAGGGGATTGCCCTGGAACCTGCCATGACCATGTGTGCACCATCAGTGGGATGTTAGTGTTGCATACAGTCTTCTGAGGTTACTGAGTCGTCTTTCCTGCCCCATCAGGACCCTTGGTAGGTGGGTGAGCTGATCTTACTGCCAACGGGTTTGCCTATGCTTGCTTCCTGCTTCTTCTTATGTATTATTCAATGAGAGAAAATGAACCAGGTGAGCAACTGATTCATCTTTTGGGGGACCTGCCATCACCTTGCCACAATCAAGGCTGATGAAAGTGCCTCAATGTCTTAAACTGTGCAGCTTACAAACACATTTCATTCGTGGTTCTGAAATAGTTTATTGATGGCACAAATCTCATAGTTTGTAATGAACTACCTTGCTATGGCTGTTTCAATACTACAGAGAAATTCTCTGTCCAGGTTACATCTTTTACCAGGATATACGTAAATGGGTAGCAAACAAATTTAAGAAACCTTTGCCACTGGTCTGCAGCCCAGTTAAACAGGTCACAGCTATAACAGTCTTTCAATACCTAAAGGCGCCTACAGGAAAACTGGAGAGGGGCTTTGGACAAGGACCAGTAGGGACAGGACAAGGGGAAGGCTTTAACCTGCCAGAGGGGAGATTGAGATGAGCTCTGAGGCAGAAGCTCTTCCCTGTGAGGGTGCTGAGGCACTGGCACAGCGTGCCCAGAGAAGCTGTGGCTGCCCCATCCCTGGCAGTGTTCAAGGCCAGGTTGGACACAGGGGCTTGGAGCAACCTGCTCTAGTGGAAGGTGTCCCTGCCCGTGGCAGGGGGTTGGAACTGGATGAACTTTAAGGTCTCTTCCAACACAAACCATTCTAGGATAATATGATTATATGAAAACTCTCCTTTCTTGCAGTCAGCAAGGGAACGAGACTCGATCCCGTGCTCGTGTCCAGTTAGTCCTCCTGTTCTGAGCTCCTTCCACTGAGTCCCTGCCCAGATTTACTCTCTCCTGTGTCTCCCAAGAGCACATTGTGCATCTGTGGGACTCTGGGCTGAGGTTTGCAGGTCGAGCTCTCAGCTAGTGACAACCTGCTCACCACTCTGCGGCTCACGTCTGGGCTTCCCATCCTCGGGGACATCTAAAGACTGGTTTGTCATTGTATTTCTTTTTAAAAGCGCTCTCATTAACCTGTTTTCAAGCGAGTAAAGCAGCTGGTGACTCAGTAGTGTGAGCTGGAGCCCACCGGAGCCCACTGGCTTCAGCAGCAGTGCTCCTGCCACCAGGTACCTGGTGCAACTTCTCCTCTCCCCCGCAGATGGTACTGTTCGACCATCCTGCAGCCACCCAGGTCACAAAACAGCAGATACTGGGGTGCGTTTAACAGGCGCGTGCAGGCACATGGACAGGCCCAGCAGCAGCACCGCAGCGCTCATCATTCGCCTGTTCCCAGGTGGGTGCAAGGGCAAAAGTCTTGCCTTTACCCGAGGGATACCCAGTTTCCGGGTGGGTTTGGGTAGGTCAGGCACCTGCACGTAAGTGGGAGCCCAGCACCCTCCTGAGGCAGTGCCAGGGTGCTGTGTAAGAGGGATTTTGTAGGGAGAACCCTCAGCAGCAAGGTGATGTCCAGCATTAGGGTAGCCTGGGGTGGCGGGCAATAACTTTACCCTGGTGGAATTCCACAGCTTTATCTGAGCCGGAGTTTGCGTGTGATTGAATCAACTCTTCATGGGCTGAAGCTTCAGCGCTCCTCTGTTTCATAGAATCCCAGACTGGTTTGTGTTGGAAGGGACCTTAAAGCTCACCCAGTTCCAACCCCCTGCCATGGGCAGGGACAACTTCCAGCAGGTTGCTCCAAGCCCCATCCAACCTGGCTTCTTGTCGGCGATATAGACAGTGGGATTGAGCACCCTCGGCAAATTTTCCTGATGACAGCAATGCAGTTCTGGTGTCCCCAACATAAGAAGGGCATGGAGCTGCTGGAGCAAATTCAGAGGAGGCCATGAGGATGATCAGGGGCTGGAGCACCTCCTGTGCAAAGACAGGCCGATAAAGTTGGGGCTGTTCAGCCAGGAGAAGAGAAACTGCGTGGAGACCTCAGAGCAGCTTCCAGTGTCTGAAGGCGGCTACAAGGATGCTGGAGAGGGACTTTTCATCAAGGACTGTAGCAACAGGGCAAGGGGTGATGGGTTCAAACTGAAACAGGGGAAATTTAGGTTAGATATAAGGAAGAAGTTCTGCTCTGTGAGGGTGCTGAGGCGCTGGCACAGGGTGCCCAGAGAAGCTGTGGCTGCCCCATCCCTGGCAGTGTTCAAGGCCAGGTTGGACACAGGGGCTTGGAGCAACCTGCTCTAGTGGAAGTTGTGCCTGCCCATGGCAGGGGGTTGGAACTGGATGATCTTAAAGTCCTTTGCAACCCAAACCATTCTATGATATGATTCTATGGTTCTGCTTAGGTTTTTGTGATAAGTAACTTGATGTTTTGCTTGTTCATGAGCCTGCATTAGAGGCCCTGTTCTAGCCCTGGAGTTACTCCTGCCTTACAAAGCTGTGGGAAGAACATCGTGTCTTTCCTGTGTTTAAATACCTGTATACCCATACCAGCAGTCTGCTGTGTCCTCTGCAGTTTCCCTTTCCTCTGGGAATGATGCTATACAGAGTCAGCGATGCTCAGCTCTGCTGGGAGACACACAGTTGTGTTTCACCTTTTCTCTGCAAATACCTATGTTTCAGTCCTGAAATCACAGTGCTCCTTCAAAGTCAGTGATGTGGCAAGTCACAGTGATGCGGGATGGCATCAAGTACAGCTGTTTGCCCCGTGCTTAAGTGACAAGGCAGCGAGCGCTGGCGCAACAATGTGTGTGTAGTACATGTGTACAGCGTGTGCACATTCACGAGGAAATGTCTTTGTAAAAAGGGCCAGAAACAGGCACCTTTATATCTGGCAGAAATTCATTTGGCTTTTGATTTCCTTGCAGGCTTACCCTGTGGATGAGGTGTCAGGAGCTTTGAACTTCTCCAAGCTGGAGGCTTTGGGTCTTTGTTAGCGGCTCGTCTTGTTTGGTTCAGAGGCTGTGCCACTCCCCCCACTTCAACTGCGCTGCTGAGAATAGCTCCCATATGACTGCATGGAGCAAAGCAGCAACTTCAGGCTGGATTCTCAGAATCATCTCCTGGTAGACCTATTGCTATTTCTGTCTTGTTGCCAGGCACTTCATGCTTCAGCTTTCATCAGATCAATTTTCTTCTTTTGAAAGAAAAGTAGCAGGTTAACCTGTGTGCGAGGGAAATAGGAACCAATCCTCTGCTTCTCCCCAATGTGCTGTGCAGGTGTAGAGGGTCTTAGAAAAAGTGGTAAAAGCTATTAGTCATCTGTGGAATCTGTGATGGTGAGAGGAGGAATAGCATCCAGCTCAGAGGTTTGTCTGGGTTCACTGCAAACCTGTTAAGATGGGCTCATTCGTTGGATGGAGGCTTGTGAAGGGTGGACAGACAACGCAATGTTGTACTGGGTGGCTTTTATGTTTCCACTGTTTTCTAGAGCTTCGTGTCTTCTATATGGACTTCTCATGCCCAGACGCCCTGCTTCAAGAAGGTGAAGATAGGGAAGGAGGGGTAGGTAAATGAGGATTGATCTTTTTGCCTGTGGGAATTCACTGGGTCTTTGGACTCTGGAGAGGTCAACTGTTGGGCATGGGCTCTGGAAGCAGGACCAAACCCAGATGGTGGGTTCCCTCCCCAGCAGCGCTCCTGCAGCATTTTGCCAGTTTGTGTCCACAGCTCCAAAGTCCTCCCTGCCAATAGGTCTCAATTTCTCTCTACTGACCACTCACTGCTCTGAAATCTCCATGGAATAGAGCAACTCAAAGACAACAGAGGCACAGGATAAATCATTCCCCTCCTCCCTTTTCCCTCGTTCCCCCAACCCAAACAGCTAAAGTGTCTTTATTATTTAACCCCCTCCCACACACACACACACACACAAGAAAAGCCCTAGCGGGAGAGACAGACACAAAGCAAAGGAAAAGGAGAGGTTTAGGCAGCAAGCCACAAATAAGCACCATCAATCATAGTGCAGTCAAAAATGTACATGTGTTGGTACCTGCTAGTTATTGGCAGTATTCAGGAAGTCTCCTGAGTACAATCTTCAGGGCTCCTTAGATAAATAAATAAATAAAATTCCATGTTCCTCTGAAAAACTGCTTGTCAGCACCGGAATGGCAGGTGCATTCACTCCCTAAGAACCAGATTATGCCCTGCACGGCAGAAAAATGCAAACACAGAGAAATAAGATGTCAGTCAACCCCTGTATCTTCTCAAGTTCTTCTGATGGGAAGTATTTTGAAATATACGTACAGCCTGTTGTATAAATGGAAAAAGAGGGATGTGAATATATGTGTGGTTTAGTTATCCTGTTTGCATGTTAGCCCCAAATTTACATCTGTCCGACATCGGATGTTTTCCTTCTCTTCATGCTCCACAGGGGTAGCTGAAACATTCAGCTTTCTTTAGTACCACAGCCCTTGCTGCGGTTGTTCCCTGTCTGCACCGAGGCAGTTTGCCTTGAGGAGTCAGCCCAGCGCTGCCCAACCTGCTTGCAGCTGCAGGGCGCCCACCACAGGTCTACCCACACCACCTCCTCCTGCTGCTCCCACCCTGACCCCCTCCCCTGGGGCCTCCTCTCCCTCCCGGGACGTTCCCAAGCCTTGGCAGATGCCATGCTGGTGGCATCCGACTGCCTGCTCACCCCCCGCTCCTCCACACTGTCACTCTGAAATGTTTCCTCTAAAAAGAAAATCCATCTCTGAGCACTGCTGTTCTTTCCCTTAGATCTATACTGCACTCTCCCTTCTCTTGGCTTTGCTTTTATTCTGCTTAATTGTGGACTTCAGGTTGCTGGTGATGTGGCCTTGGCTGGTCAGCGGAGGTCCTCTCTCCTCTCTGGAGCTGCACGCCATCCTTCTGCTCCTCCCTGCTCCTTTTCATACTTTATTTTCTTTTCAATCCAGGAGAGTGACATTATTGCCAGTGGAAGTCCTGAATGAGCAAAGTCCTGTCCTAGGATGAGTAAAGGTTGCATGATGCAGTGCCAGAAGACAAATGGATCTGGGGAAATGGCCATTAGCCCTTCCCTGAACCTGACAATGTGTTTCCTAAGATTCCTATCACACAGAGGAAGACACTGGTTATTTTTAGCTGTGGGTGAGCCAGCTGTTCCTGGGCTGACCTTCAGCCCTCCCAAGGACAGCAGAGATGTCTGCCTGGCTCTGCACAGCCCTCAGCACTGCAGTGGGCCACGGCCAGGCTCTGCCTGGTGCAGGAGTGGAGGGAGCGAGCTCCTGCTGTGCCTGCCTGCAGGGAAGCGCTGCTCGTCCCTGCACTGCTAAGCTCCAGACCCTGCAGGATGGCTTCGTTTTGTCCAGCACCTTGATCCTGAGGGATTGAGAGCAGCCCTGAGGAGAAGGACTTGGGGGTACTGGTGGATGAAAGACTGGACATGAGCCAGCAGTGTGCGCTTGCAGCCCAGAAGGTATCTTGGGCTGCATCAAAAGGTCAAGGGAGGTGATTCTGCCCCTCTGCTCTGGTGAGGCCCTACCTGGAGTCCTGCATCCAGCTCTGGAGTCCTCAGCACAGGAAAGACATGGACCTGTTGGAGAGGGTCCAGAGGAGGCCGCAGCAATGGTCAGAGGCCTGGAGCACCTCTCCTGTGAGGAAAGGCGGAGAGAGTTGGGATTGTTCAGCTTGGAGAAGAGAAGATGGTGAGAGACTTTTCAGCAGGGCCGGTGCAATAGGATAAGGGGTGATGGTTTTAAACTAAAAGAGGGAGATTCAGGCTGATGTGAGGAAGAAATTTTGTACAAAGAGGGTGGTGAAACACTGGCACAGGTTGCCCAGAGAGGCGGTGGATGCTCCATCCCTGGAGGCATTCCAGGCCAGGCTGGACGTGGTTCTCGGCAACCTGATCTAGTAGAAGATGTCCCTGCTCATTGCAGGGGGTTGGACTAGATGAACTTTGAAGGTCCTTTCCAACCCAAACTATTCTATGATTCTATGATCTTACTCAGGAGACTCGCACGTAAGATCTGGCTGACTGTCAGGGTCTCGGTTTCAGGGTAATCACTTCAAGCAAGTGGAGAGGTTTCTCTGCTGAGTGACTCCTTGCAGTTCATTACTACCTCTCATCCCTTAGTTTCAATGCAGTCAGTCCCCTATTTAGCTCAATTCAGATCACCTGGGCTACATCCATGCCTGCTGCAGTCCTGTCCTCGTGTGTGAATTAGCTGTGGCTGGAGTGGGGCTGGCTTTCCACCTCTTGCGCATGATACTGACCTTGAGTGGCAACCAGGCCAGTCAAACGGGTCACCTGGAGGCAACAGACACTTTGCTTCATTGCAAATTCATAGAGCCATTTGTTTCTCCACGGGGGGTATTTTGATAAGATGCACAGTATGTTATAGGCCTGGTACTGCCTGTTCTGTCACATCATGGGGATGTTTCTTTAAGAATTCACTATTTTTTTCCTGGCTTGGTTTTGAATTAGAGGCTCAAACATTTATGAGCCTCCCCAAAATATATTTTCAGGGATGCCCTTGATTGGACTGAACACAGTATGGAGAGCTGAATTTTGAGCATGTTTTCATATGGGAAACAGATCAATAGCCTCCTAAGGAGGATCCCTTTTCAGAGTGGGGCAACAGCAATTAAGTTGGGATTTACCTGTTACTGATTCAGGACTAAAAAAACCCCATACCTGTTACAAAAGCCTACAGGATCAGACTTGTCTGCTTTATCTGTGTTTGAGTGAAGTCTCAGCAGAGCCTTGCATCTCCAAATGCAGCAAAGCTGGATGTCGCAATATTGAAACAGCACCATTTTATGGCAGAGCGAGAAGCTTTTCTCCATCAGATAAGCAAGTTGTGCCTTCTTAATTTTTATTTATCTTTTATCATCTCTCCTCTCCCCCACAGCACCTACAAGTTCGCCCTTGAGCTCCTCATGGGCAGCAGAGCGTGACTGTCTTTGTAGCAGAGGTTGCAGGTCAGAGGAGCGAGCAGAGCTGGAGGCATCCTCACAGCTGGTGCAGCTCTTGTGCAAGGCAAGAACACTGAGTTCAGAAACTGTCTGGTAAATGACAAAAGCAGAACATAACTGTAGGGCCCGGGATGGAGGAGGTCTGTCCTCATATCCCTCGTTTTTGGGGGATTAAGGAGGGTGCTTGTGGAGAGAGAAGCAGTTACACCACACAACTGCAAACTGGTTTCAGTTGGGAGCTGTGTGGCCTCTGCTCCATGCTGTTGCATGGAGCAGAGTTGCCCTTCTCCAGCCCGGAGCTGCCCTTCTCCAGCCCAGCAACTTTCTCTTCCAGACCACAGATTTATTGAATTTAGGTCCTGCTGTTGGCAATGGTTTTGCAATGGGCTGTGGGTTAGGAAAAAGCAGACAATTTTTCCTTAAGCAAAAAAGGAGATGACACTGCACAGCAAAATAGAGCAAAAAATAGTTTGTTGGCTGTTTTTCTTCTCTGCCTTGCTTCTACGTGTGATGCCAGCAAAAGAAATTGCATTTTAGAGTGATTTAATAAAATTACTTTTCTTTTTAATTCTTCTGCTTTCCTCCAAACAGAAAAGCCACAAGATGGAGCTCTGGGGCTTTCCACTGGAGCCGGGCTTGGTTCACAAGGAAAAAGCCGTTCGGAGACCTTGAAATTATGGTTTTTATTAATTTTTCAGTCAGTTTAATTTTTACATTCATTTTTAAATGGTAAATGTTATAGATGTTATAATTATAAAATGTAATCTATCGTTGCTAGTCGAAGGTATTTACTTTTCCTTTTTAAGCTCAGAACTTTTCTTTTTACCTTTACGATAGTAAGAGGGTAACATATTTCAATCTTCTGGGGCGCTGCATCCCAGGGACGGTGTGAGGCCATATCATTCTTCTAAATGACACCCGGTTATGTTCCAGAAGCTCTTGAACCTACCCAGCTCTACATGCAAATATTAAGCACTGGTCTTCCTGCGTGTGTAAAGGATTAAATGATGTTTTGAAGTGCTCCTCTTCCCTTGTAATCAATGAACACTTAGCTGGTAAAATTTAAACCAGACCAGTGAATTAGAAGTGGATTCTTCTATTAGAACAAAAGCATTTTGCATCCTAAATTATATAGAAATTATAAAGGAATTAAAGAATTAAATATTTTGCTGGGCAAAATAATAGCTTTTCTTCCCACTTTTTTACTCTCTTTTTTCTCTCCATCTTTCTTTTTCTCTTGAAAGGGGGTGAGCTCTCTTCTGCAAAGTGCTTCTTTTCCAAGCAAACTGGTGCTAAGGATGTCAGATCTTTTCAGCTGTGACTGCTGTGACTGCTGTTATGACAGGTCTTGAGTGTTTAATTATGATTGTATTGCATAGACAGGGTGATTCTTTTGACTCGCCGGAGGTTGGATGTAATAGCTGTGCTCACATGCAGCTTCAAGTGACAAGAAATGTATTTTTTTGTATATTTATACGCTCAGCTCACATGCAGAGGGACAATGAGGTTCTGGTGGCTGATAGCCTCCTGGAATATTGTGATTTACTCAGCTGACACAAGCAAACATTTTATCTAAAGTGTATGACATGCTTCGGGGCCGGGGCACACTATCCCGGTTACTGAAAATGTGCTTTCCTCCTTTATGGAAGTTAACATTGTTATTTAGGAATTTGAACCACTAGACAGAGGCTTCCAGGGAAATAAGTCTCCAGTGCAACACTGAGCGCGGCCGAGGAGCGCTGCAGTAAACCTCCTCTTACAAGTGCCATGAACTTTATGAGGAGTTGCATTTGTTCACGTGGAAGATAAATTTGGTCCAAGGTAGAACTGACCACATCCTGAATAATGCATCAAACAAATTTATTCCCTTTCTGTTTGCAAACTGCCCGAGCAGTCTGGGTTTTGTGTGTGTTCCTGTTCGTTACTTGCTGGATGCTTAGTGACTAACCCTTTTTCTGTGAGTTTCCGACCTGTTTCTCCGGGCTGACTGAGGGATAGATCACCTCATGTTCCTTTTCTGCCTTGACAAGTCAGAAGCAATGTGGATTTTTATGTTCAAATCCAGATTCCTCGAACTGGTGATACTTATAAATACTTGTGCCTGGAGGCTCCTGTGCTAGAAGTTGTCACAAACAGCAAAAGGAAAGAGTGAGAGCACTGCTTGTTTCACTTCGATTTGCTAACTCAAGGAAATGGTGGATTTATTTTTTTACTGGGCACTTAGTTGTGGGCATTATTTATTTTATAACTCCAATAGTGTCTGAAAGGACTTGGAAACATACCAAATTCCGTTTTTTTCCTTTTGTTCTTTGAGATGTTAGGAAAAGAACAATTTGAAGGTCTGACTGTGCTTTGGGTTGTTAATAGAGGAAATTGACTGAGGTGGAAAAGGCTACAGCTTCCTGAGTGGTGGCAACCAAAAGAAAAACGAGGTGACACTTTGTTCAAACCTTTTCAGTTCCTTTGTAAAACTTCACTTCCCCTTAAACAGAACTGAACTGCTCTTACACCCTCCTCTGCTTCCACTGCAACCTATTTATAAGAAACATCAACGTGGCCACATGCGCTAAGTGCAGCAGGGGCAACTCCTGAATTGCCCAGCGCATCCTCCATGATGCTCAGGTCCCTCTTAAACAACTTCTTTTTAAGACTGTCAATGTAATTCTGACTCACGGCATCTGTTACTTGCCTTCTACCCTTTGAATCAGAGCCTCTTTCTCTCTCTCCGCCATCCCTGCAGTGCCCGAGGAACCCGTTTCTCACTGTGGTGCTCCCCGGCTGCTGCTGCTGCCGCCGCCGCCGGCAGCTGAAGCTGCGCCGTCCCCTGGTTCTCCTGCATCCGCTGTGGACATTTCCCGGTAGGAGCAAGGGCTGACACCACTGACACAAATAATTGCTCAGTCCTTGGGCAGCAGCAGGAAGCGCGGTGGGGCTCAGCCCAGCCCTTGGGATGGGGATAACAAATGCTTTCCAACTTTACAGAGATTGTCAGTGGGGACAGGAAACTGATGGATGTCTTAATACATTTATTTGTGGCATTTTGATCAAGTGCCGTGCTGATGGGAAGCGATATGTTTGCAATTAAAGCAATGAGTTAACCATAATATTCCCTCCCTCCACCCCCATCTTTTAGAAGAATATATGTGTTTGAAAGGAATCAAAAAGAAAAAAGAACTTTGGCATTTTCAGTTGTTTTGGAAAGGAAAATCTGTCAAACCAAGAGCAGCTACTTTGCAAGTTGCTGCAAGGAAATAAGGAAATTTAGACTCCCGTGTTCTTTTTCTTCTCTCAGTCATCAAACATTTTGATTTAAAAAAAAAATAAATTTAGAATTATTAAAACCCAGTAAAAGAAATCCTACTAAATGTAGGAATTAGAATGTAGAATTTTTCATCTGCTCTTGGGAATAGTTCTCTCTTCTTTCTACTTAACAATTCAAAGTTCTCATTTATGGGATTTTACAACATACATTACAATATTTTGACAATTAATTTGTTACTCTTTTTCAGTAATTAAGCAAGTTATTAATTATACTCTAATGCAGAAGTCTTAGTAAAGCTTTAAGTTAGTGTTTCCCAACAGGCATTTAATTCTGATTTAATAAGACAATTATTGTATTATAAACAAATAGCAATTGATTATTAAACACATTTATTTTGGATTAACAGCAATTCCATTAAATATCAATGAAGAGTCTTTCATTAACAAACTGATTTATTTACGGTGGCATAAGTGTCCTGTTCAATCTAAATTAAATATCTGTTTGGGATCCTCAGCCTGTAGTGTTACCAAAGGCATCTTCATGTTTGAACACTGCACAAAAAGCATTTCTGGTTCAGATTTGCAAGATGCAATCTCAAAAATAATCAATCCATGTAAAAAAGACTTTGGTTACTGCTAGATAACTAATTATACAGAGACAGCCGTTGTGCATGTCTGTATGAGAGATTCTTTGTTATTCTCTTTCTTCTGAACTTTGATGCTATTTAAAAATAATTTTAATTACTCAGTGGTTATTTACACTGCATTTATTTCTTCCATATCAAATTCTTTCAAATTTAAAACCTGAAGGTCACTATCGTTTTCGAGCAGTTTATTATTCATGGATATTGCAACATTTCCAGGGAGACAAATGGCTGTATTTTAAAATTGGAATGTGAGAAAAGAATTGCAAGATTGGCTGCAGTGTGCATGGTCCTGCACTGTGTTATAGCAGCTGGTTTGTTAAATAAAAACTGCAATATTTTTCTCTATTAATAACAGTAATTTAAATACTACCTTTTAAAAAACATGTTTAGCTATTTATGAAAAGGTGACAGGGTATCTATCATCTTCTAAGGGTTTTCCCACAGGATTTTATGGGCCTTATCTGGTAAATTCACACAAGTAAAATTACCCACATGTACAAGTGTTAGCAGGGATGATCTTTGCGTCTGGTTTTCTTTGTTTCTTTTCTTAAAGGCCGGATGTTACACGCAGCTGCAGACCTCCTTAACCTAATAAAGCAATTCATAGGAGCTTATATTTGCTACATCACTGATTTTTTAAAATAAGGCATTTTTTAAAGAAGGTTTAAAGGTTTTTCTCTATTGCAATAACCCACTTGGATGCACAGATGACCTTAGAAAGAGCAACCAGGTTTTGCTACTCAGGAGTCCCCAGACAAGGTTGTTAAGGCCAGGACCTTGCTGCCACATTTAGTTTCAGGTGTGTAAAGAGAGATGGGAGAAACTGGGGATTTGCGTGCTCTAGGGGACACTTAATTTGGCTCCTGCAGATTAGAAGTCTCCTCTACACTGAACTGCAGCAGTGGAGGGGTGGGGTGGAATGTTGTAAGGTGTTGAAGGGCAGCAGAAGAGTGAGTTCCTCCTGGCACAGGGCAGAGGAGTAAGCAGCATTGCTGAATGTTAAAATCAGAGCAGCAGAAAGAAATGCTCCCGTGGACAAGTGCAGCTGCCTCGTAAAACCCACTGCTGGGGCTGGGAGAGGGGCTGCTTCAGCTCAGCAAAAGCAGGGAAGGTGATGGTGGTGGATGATGTGGAGTCAAAAAAAGGGTGATCTTGGTCCTGCTTTGCAAGGAACAGATTTATCATTCTCTGGGTCAGGAAGAAATGCTCTGCCAATGCAGAATGCCTGGTGCATGGTCTTGTGCTTGGAGCCCAGCAGAGCACCCAGGTGTTTGGGGATAAATGGACATCAGAAATGATGCACTTCAGCTGTCCCTACTGTGGTGGTAGTCCTGTCTTCAGGTTGCACAGCTTTGTGTTCAGCTGCTGGCACTTCCAGGGATGGTAGCAGAGGGCAGCCCTATCTGGGTGCTGTGGAGATCTCTGTCCCAGCTAGATGAAAACACAGAAGGAGATATTCTCCCTTTAAAGCAGTAAAGGTGGCTGGGACTGGAAAAGTAGCAGAGGTTAAATGAGCTGTGCTAGGATTTTTGTACTACGGCTTTTTGTTTCCTGAGGTCACATGTGAACACGGTGGTTCCTATCTCTGGTCTCCTTCCCCTACAGCTCTGAAAAAACTACTCTGGAAAAAAAAACATGAGGATGCTCATATGGGGATTCCTCTGGCTTGCACTGGGGCTGAGGGGCAGCAGGTGATGAAGGAGATGGGATGTTTTCTCTGGGACCGGACAACATTTGACCCCAACAAGTCTTGGGGTCTCCAGTCATTATCCCCAAAAAATCAGACCTGACCTACAGCCACAGGTTCGGCAGACTGCGGTTTGCTAGATGAGATGTCTCCTCCTATAACTGTCCATTGACGGGCCTCCTCTTTGCTCAAGAGATTTTAAGATGCTCTTAAAACTGAGAGAGAGGTGATGGGATTAAAATGAGAATTAATCAGGTGCACAGCTCCCTTTCTCCTTCCCCAAAGTTGCTGAAGATACATTGTACGTAGAGCTCCTTGCTCTATTTGTCTCTGCTTTTAATAAAGATTTTATTTTAAGTCAGATGATCAACTTAAAAATGGGGGACTCGCCAAAATGTAGGCAAACCTAAGTTGTGATGGGAAACACTGATTTGGGTAAGTTGCTGTGGATTGTGTAATCAGGGCCGGACTCAGAGATTTTCATTTGCATGGAAAAGCTGGAATTAGCCAGGAACACCTTCCTTGCTTCAACATTGTGGTTCTGCAGTGTGATTCCTACATGGCTGTGTGCAAGTTGTTACTGACAGGGATTTGTGCTGACACCACCATCTGACAGCTCTGCTTTTCGTGGGGCATCTGAATTACTTTCCCACACATTTTCTGTATCTTCTGTACTGTTGTTTTTAAATCATTCTTCCTTTAATTGGCTCAGGAGAAAGGGCTCATTCCTTTGCCTCTAACTTTTCTTTTTCCCCATAAAGTATTTAGTAAAAAGAATTGCCAAGTGTGTGGAGCAGGGATCATTAGGGGCTGCAGGGTTTGTTGCTGTTTTGTATGTTTAATTTTGTTTTTAAGACTAGAATCAGCAAAATATTGTTTCCTCACAGGCTCTGGGTCTCTATTTAGATGATTTTTAGCTCTGTTATTTATTTATATATTTATTCATTAGATAGGCCCACAGTCAAGGAGAAGGGGAACTCGGGGTTATTAATCTTTCCTGTCATCCATTCACAGATGTGAAGTTCACACCACAGCAAATGTGAAGTCAGCAGTACGCACCCACAAGGTGGAAACTTCAAGCAAAACAGGCAGGGAGGAACAGGGGTGGGAGAAGGAGAACGGGGGGGAGGGGGGGGGGATGAGGGGGGAAAAAGGGAGAAGGGAAAAAAAAAAGGACAAGGGAGTGATGAATGACAAAAAGGGAGAGGAGAAAGATGGATGAACAGGGGAAATGGAAAGAGAAATGAGACAGATGGAAAAGGCTAAAGAGGAAAGGCAGATAAGAGAGAAGAAAGTCAGAGAAAGACTAGGGAAGAAATGAGAGATACTGAGCCAGAGTATTTCAGATAGGCCTGTCTGGGTGCTCGGATATCCTGAAGATGTAAAGTGTAATCACTGGCTCAGCATGTATATGCTATTGATATGTTAATATCATTTTCTTTTTCATCTGAAAGCAACGAAGTTTTCAAACTGGCTGATTAACTGGGTCTGGCTGGTGCTGGGTACATACATGTATTCACAAACACGTCATGGATAAATATTTATACTCTACACACAATAGTGTCTGAAAATTCACATAAAACAGCAGCCAGCATTAGAAGTCCTATTAGTATTGATGTGACATTGGACAGACATGTTTGTGCTGATACAACCTAAAGCAATATCAATCCCAATAGAGCTTTTTGGGAACAGAAAATGTAAACTGGCAACATCTGTAGAAACATGGAATATATTATTAAGAACAAGCCTGTGATAATGCAATATGAGGGGTCTCAGATCACATTTGGCTACAGGTCATAGAATATGGACAGTCTCAGTCATCTTTACAAATACGTAGTTCATCTTGTAGGGATTTTAAATGTGAGTAATTTCCCTGTTGTGCTGTGAGGCTTAACTCCTAATGTATGCTTATAAATTCACATGTCCTACAAATTACTTGTGAAATCACTGTTTTAGTTAATTTACAGAGACAGCCATATTGAGGGTTGACTCATTAAGTAAATTAAAAGATCATTTTGGTCAGCTCACGAGCAGCAGTGACACGATGCCCCAGCTTGGTCCTGGGCTGGCTGTTCCTCCTATGGTTCTTTTGGGAACTCAGCAAGTTCAGCAGCAGTTTTAAACCACAAGTTGCACAGTTTAGGGGGGGGGCTCTGAAGCCAACTGTGGAGTCAGGGTCTGTGTGTGACTGGGGGAGAGATGAAGAGGAGCAGGAAGAAAAGCCTCAGCTTCTCTGTGAAAGTGAGCAGAGAGCCTGGCAATAGAGCTTGCTTTTTGTCTTTGAAAAATGTGAGAGCTCCTCCTGCTTATGATGGACAGAGAGCTTGGGTCTGGCCGAGCCTATAGCAAAAATCTAACCCTAAGAAGTACCTTCAGAGTATTCACCCCTTGACTGTGAGCTAGGAAAAAAACATTTAGGGTAGTTTACAGGAATCTTACTGACGATCCCTGGAATGTTGCTGTGAAACGTCACTGAAAGGGTAATTTGGTTTTTTTTTTTTTAGTATTTATTTATTTATTTATTTTACCTAAATGGGCTGCATCCTACACCCAGATACTCACAGAATAACTTGTACATATGACTTGCATTTTTGTTGATGTATCTGCTCACCTCCTGTATACACTTGTTTACTGGTCTTCCTGTGAGCAACTGTGTATCCATTATTTTTGTACAATGTATCTGGGATCAGCAGCTTCAGGAGTTAAATATATCTGCTTTGTTCTTGTATCACTTCATAACCTTAGCATGCTTGGGTAAATCAAGGAAGTGGCTGTATAATTTATACCTTATGCTAATATTTACTGTATGGGCCCCTGCTACAAAGTGACGGAATCTTTCTGTTGCTGAGCTCACAGTGGGTATTTGGGCTGTGCAATCAGACTTTTCCTTTGCTCTATGCACAAGGGGCAAGTGTGGAAGCTGTGCCTGTGTGATTGTGTAGGGGAGAGCCTGTTTTAGTGTCTATTAAAAATCTCATATGTAATATTAACACTGCTCATTAGGAACTGAGGAATGTCAGCTCTCTTCTGCCAGGATCCTTACAAAATGGGAATTTCACAGAATCATACAATGGGTTCGGTTGGGTTCCAACCCCCTGCCATGGGCAGGGACACCTTGCACTAGAGCAGGTTGCTCCCAGCCCCTGTGTCCAACCTGGCCTTGAACACTGCCAGGGATGGGGCAGCCACAGCTTCTCTGGGCACCCTGGGCCAGCGCCTCAGCACCCTCACAGGGAAGAGCTTCTGCCTCAGAGCTCATCTCAATCTCCCCTCTGGCAGGTTAAAGCCATTCCCCTTGTCCCGTCCCTACAGGCCCTTGTCCAAAGCCCCTCTCCAGGTTTCCTGGAGCCCCTTTAGGCACTGGAGCTGCTCTAAGGTGTCCCCTTCAGGAGCCTTCTCTTCTCTGGGCTGAACCAGCCCAGCTCTCTCAGCCTGAATTTGTTGTTCTTACTTAAAGTTACGTGCTCAGAGCGGATGTATTCAGTGCTGCTGATTGTGAATGGGCCAGAAACAATACAGGAGATTTTGGGGTAAATCAGTGGAATTAATTTGTCTTTGGTTATTTTGGTTTCATTTACCAAACTTGGGAAGTTGGCCCTTTTCACTTGAATACTGGATTTCAGCAAATCAATTCAGAAGCCTCCACAACCAGGAACATTTGTCTCCAGCTCTTCCTTGCCTAATTCACAAATTCCTGATTGAATGCCACTTTCTTGTGAATTTCTGGCTTTGGAATGTGTATGTAATGAAATTGGTTTTCTTTTTTCTAAGCAGGGAGAAAGTAGAAATGCGACAAACTACCCCCCCGCCCCCCCCCCGCCAAAGGACTTCCCACTGACTATATCATTATCTGTCTCATGTAGGATATTGGATTCAGGATCTATAGCAGTGAGCTCTCTTAGTATTGAATCTCATTTGATTTAATAAATCTCCCTTCTCCCTTGGCTGCTCAGCCTTTCCAGACCTTTTCAGGCATTAGTAGCTCCCCTATAGTTTTGGCCGTAGAGAGACACAGTGCATTGCTCTCTTTATACAGCATTGTGGGGACTTTCATCCTCTGGTGGAAATGCAGATTCTTGTTTTGCAAATATAGCCCCTTCCTCCTTCCCTCCTTTCATGCACACATGGCACATGGCCCACTCTATACGTATGCTGTTTAGTTGTTTAGTTGTTTTTATTCTCAATAGTTGGACCCAGTTACAGTGAACTTGGTCAAAATGAAATATTTATATTTAGCAGACTGAAGATCTGGAATTATTTTACATTTCTCCAGTGTATGAAGTATAGGTCTGGAGATAGAACATTTTTGGGGGAGGGATTTTGGGGAAAGGGAGGATTTTGGGGGAGGGAAGAGAACGAAGAACAAGATTCAATTTAAAGTGAAAAGGAACATCAAAAATGTTGTCAATGGACATTTTCAATGTATTAGAAAAAATAGAATATATAGAGTAAAAGTTCAAATCTTACAAAATTAACTGCGTAACAAAATCTATGCTTCAGGAAGAGAGAGCTTTTGGAACCTGTCTTTAATTTTCAAATGGGAGTTCTTTTGCTGGATGTGATGAGGCTTGGCATGTCTTTTGGCATCTGTATGGATATGCAAACTCTGTGTCTGTGGGCTCTAATTTCCCTAGAAGAATTTAAGTAAACCTTTCTTAAGCCAATAGGAGTTAACTGTATAGTCAGAAATTGTGCTCTATGTCTATATTGGAAAAAATGAAATGCTGTTCTCTGCTTTAATATGTCAGGCAAAGCTGGCTTCAGAGAATGTGCAGAGGCAAGATTTCATTTTGAGAACGGGAGAAGGCTGAAGCTTGATTACAGGGAGGAAAACTGGCAATCCTTTTTAGCTTGTTTTGAGCATATACTGTGATGCTGTCTGAAAGACATTAAGCTTCAGTGAGTTTCATTAAAATAAGGTGCCCACTATTAGAGGATTCTAATTACAGAAAAACTGTATCAATGTGTACAACACCTTACTAGACTCCAGAGAATCCACAAGAGCAAGTGCTTACCGAAACCTAATTTGAGCCTCATCACATCCAGCAAAAAACTCCTATTTGAAAATATTTAAATATAATATTTAAATTAATATTTAAATTTTAAAATAACAGGGGGAATCCAAGGTGCAATGTTAATCTGTAGGGTATGATGATGGATGCAATAATTTGCTTTGAAGATAGGATGCTGTGGCCTTGGAAGTTAAAGTCCTCTACGTCCATGATGGCTCTTTATACCAACTGGATTTCTAAAATTTATCTGTTTCTCTCATAGGTTACTAACTCAGAATTAGCAGTGAAACCAAGGGGCCCAGCGATTTCCAACATACTTTTTTAGACCACTCAAATACTAGAAGTGATTCTTGGACAGTGTCCGGGGTTCAGCTATAGCAGCCATTTTTCTCCTGCTTAGTAGCTGGTGCAGTGCTGTGTTTTTGACTTTCAGCCTGCGAACAATGCTGATAACACTGATGTTTTTAGTTGTTGCTAAGTAATGTTTATTCTGACCAAGGACTTTCTCAGTCTCATGCTTTGCCAGGGAGGAGGGGAAGCCGGGAGGAAGCAGAGACAGGACACCTGACCCAAACTAGCCAAAGGGGTATTCCATACCACAGCACGTCATGCCCAGTATATAAACCGGGGGGAGTTACCCGGAAGGCCCAGATCACTGCTCGGGTCGGGCTGAGTATGGGTCAGCGGGTGGTGAGCAATTGTATCCTCTCCCCTTGTTATTTCACTAATCATTATCATTATTAGCGGTAGCAGTAGTGGTTTGTATTATACCTTAGTTACTGGACTGTTCTTATCTCAAACTGTGGGAGTTACATTCTTCCGATTCTCCTCCCCATCCCTCCGGGAGCAGGGGTAGGAAGAAACGGGGGAGTGAGCGAGTGGCTGCTTGGTTCTGAGTTACCGGCTGGGCTCAGACCATGACAGACAAGAGGCCCAAATCCCTGCCCTAAACACAGTGATAGCATTTGGGGTACCTTGACCACACTCATCAGTTCTTTTGTCTCCATAAAGGGTGGTGTGCTTGTCAATCTCAAAACCTACTGTATCTCCTAAAGTATCAACCAACCATGCCAGGCAATGGGAAAGGTGAGAACTGTTGCTTTGCATTGTAAAATCACTGCATCCATAAAACATGAAAGGACCTATGCCATAGCACGGGGTTTTGGTCCTCCTGCAGCTCCGGAAAATTGGACAACTTCATAGTCTTTTATGAAACTATAATGTACCTTTGCTGCCTTTTGAGTAGTAAATTATGAATTCGAAAGTGACAAATATTAGCAACCTGCCTTTATTGATAACAAAACTTGGCAGGAGAGAAAAGAAGTCTGCAGAGCCTTTGACAGAATGTTTAATAAGTTTTGTGATTACTGTTTCCCAGAGGTGATGTGTATAATATATATTTTCCCTTTTTCATTTTATCATAACATCTATGCTGGAGACTGTTGTTTTGTCCCTGTATTCCTGAACTTTTTCCTCAGTTGGAGGTTAGAGTGATTTGAGCAATCACAGTCAAAGCAAAGTTATGAAGCCTTCTGCTTGCTTTAGTGGCAAAATTGCCCTGCTTTAGCTTGGTGCAACGGTATGAAAATGGGCCATGGCCATATGATAAACCGACAGTGAGGTATTAAAAGTCTGCAGTACTGGGGCAGCTGAGAATGAAACTGTGACAGTCATTCTGCAGGTGGATGGAGACTAAGCACAAAAAAATTAACAAACAGACAAAAGTAGACACCATCCCAGGTGCACTTTGCTGGAAGGGATTTAATTTTCATTGTGCGTCCCTTCCTGCTCCAGAAACAACATTTTGGGTAGCTGTGGTACCTCGGCATGGAAATGTTCACAAATTTGTATGTAAAAATTGATCTCCAGGTAAAATTTCAAGAGGGAACATTCTTAACTTCAATTGAAAATCAGTATTTGGACATGGCAGCTAGAGCACACTTTTTGTTAATGTGAAGGAAGAACGGAAGATGAGAAAGGCATGTGTGTCCCTTGAGAGAGATACAGCCTGGGAGGTTTTCAAGGATACAGGTTGAGAATTAGGTGCCAACAGGCTGAGGTAGCAAGCTGTGTTTAAGAAGACTTTATGAGTAATGGGTGGCACTTCTCCTTCTGAATGAAAACACCAGAGGTGGAGGGAAAGCTGAGTTGCCACTGCACTATGAGAATCGGTCCCACAGCTTCTAGACTGGGGGGGGGAGGATCTCATCTGTTCCTTTGCCTCTGTTTTTGTAAGCGCAGAAAGGACTTCTAAGACTGGTTTAATTTCAAGTGAACTGTGCTTGGACGAAAGCTGGTATCAGCAACAGGGCAAGGATGTAGTCCAAACCATCAGGAACCATCTCTCATGTCAGGCCAAAGCTCTGGAGAGCCAAGCATAAAGACTAGCCATGTTACAGAGAAATGATGGAGAAGTTTTCATCATTTCACTGATCTATCAGCTGCAGAACACAAGGGCAATTCAATCATGTATTAAAAGAGTGCATGGGTGAATACCCCTGTTAAGGTAGTGCGCATGTGCTGCTGTTCTCTGTGTCTTTTGCTAGGTGGCTTCCAAATAGAAGTTGGTTGGATCCAAAGCTGAACTCTCCCTCTGAAATCATGGCTGGTTTCTTGTAAGAAGCTCAAGCTACAGCCAGACAAATATGCTGAAACTTAGTACGAGCTTTTACTGCCTTGAGTTTGGAATGGGCTGTCTTTAGCTTCACTTCAGTATTGAAAACTATTCAAACCCTGACTGTTGCCTTCAGTGTGATCTTTAACATTTGTAAAGCGATCTTAAGCACACCAATGTGCGTGCTCTTCCTGCTCTTCAGCTTGCTCTCTCTTTACTCTCATCTTAGTTTCTTTCCAGACATGGCTTTGCAGTGCACTTCATGCCACCTTCAGGTGAGAAAAGATATTCTAGCTTCCATGACCAAGTGTTTCTTTTCTCTTCCTTCGAACCAGACTTCGGCACCTCTTTTCCTAATCTTCTGTATCTTGTCCTTTGATATTTTTTTTTTTGGTTCCTTTAAATGGTCAGTGAGATGAGGGAAACGTGGTCTTATCACAAATGTTTTCTGGTTTCAGGTAGAGTGGGTTGATACTATTTTGCTGCTTAGCAATTTGTTGATAATCTCATATTCAATATTATCAAAAAGCAAATTATTTGTAAGTTTCACTGTCTCAAAAATGAGAACAAGTCACAGGAAGGGTGATAGTGTCTTGAACTCTATTTTTCGCTGGCTGTAGAAAGTCCAAGAAGTGTCCAAGTTTGGAGATGACCAAAGTATGGGAAGTGAGAGCACAGGATGATATTTTTTTTGGCTGCTGTCCTGAGAAAGGAACAACCAATGTATGAATGTGCTTATGTCATTGGAAGTCACAGGAACCCGGGATACTCAGTCATTAAATCATCTTGAAAATAGGGTTAGGGGCTCAAAACTGCACAGGCTCTTCTGAAAAGTTTAGTTTGAGGGAACTCCTTGGGATTTTCGCCCAGGAAGCAGCCCCCAAAACTTCTCCTAGGTTAAGGGTGAGGAATCTCCAATCATCACAGTTCACAACAGTGCAGGTTGGAGCTAGTTATAAAATACAAATAGCTTTTTCACTGTGAAATATTTGACATTTTAAAAATTAAGACAGGTTATTTACTCTCTTCCCCTGCCCACCCCCCCATGGCTGGTGTTGCTTATATGCTGTTGGCAGATGGGATGTTGATCATTTTAATTAGATTTTATTGGACTGTTATACAGCCCATAATTGTGATCATTACTCATTTTCACTGTGGTTCAGACAGGTCCTCTATTTAGACATGATGATATTTTGATGAGACAAGTCCCATGTAACTTGTTATGTTAGGGGCCAGTAGCCAAAGCAGTGGAATTAGGTCTTTCACAGCATAAAAACTGGAGTATATTAATAAAGGATGTAATGGTCAATTTGTGTTCCTAATTGTACCCAGATTGTGGATGCTACGGGCAGAATGTCTCTTTAGGCTGCTAGGTCCTGCTGAAAGCCGCAGGAAACAAAGACCCCCTTGCTGCTGAAGCCCAGGTCGCAAGACATGGCACAGAGAGGGAGCAATCCCCCATTTCACCTATGGGGAGAGGGGCAAACCAATTGTTGGTATCAACAAGTGACCTTTTACCAAATGAAAGCTGTTGTGCCATTCGCACCAGCTCTGTGTTTGGTCCCACATGGTTTTATGGCTGCTCTTGCAAATCACTGCAGGAGACTGGGAGCGGAGGCTCAGTCTGAACTGAGAATGAATCTGTTGTAACTCTCTACAACTGGAGGCATCTTTTCTTTTGCTGATGGTCCTCTGCTGCTTTTTGAGCAGCTGTGCTCAGGCACTCAAATGTACCCTTTACTTCTTACACAGCATCTCTTTGGGAGGCTGCGGCATCCAGCCATGTAACAGTAATGACAGTGTTCTGGCAAAGCCTTCTGTAGGAGCTGTATTCTATTGTCAGACAGAACCATCTTCTCACGTGTACCTTCTTATTGTTTAGTGATCAGTCGTCGCTTTTTCCTCTTAACTTTCCAGAACCATAACTGCTATTTGGACAAATACTTGTAGAGTACAGATGTAGCTCTCCCTTTGTGTCCTGAGGAACACTGGTCAGTAGGAAAGTCCTAGACTACTGCCAGGAGTCATGGTTCAAGGAAACTATCAAAAATATTTGGAAGAAGTATTTAGATTTTGAGTTTCCCCCAATTTGTGAATAAAGTTGCCTTTGACTAACTAACTTTTTAAAAAATACTTTACTTTTTTAAAATATCTCTGATCCCAACTACACTGCAATTGCAGATGCCAGAGTTGTAGAATTGAAAATGTTGAGGCTCATGAGTTTTGGGTTGCAAATACTAGCAGTTGCTTGTGCATAAATGTTATCTAAAATGCACCTGTCTCTATCCCAGTCACTAACTTAGTTTAATATACAAATCAACTACAGCTGAGGAGAGGGGATGCCTCAAATAGTTCCAGCTTTCTGCAACAGAGTGGGAGGTGTTCCAGTGTCATTGCCACACCAATGTGGGACACAGAATTTGACTCAGTCTGCTTATGTTCATCTGGACACACACCTTTAACGGATTCTGCTAAGGTACTGCCTAAGATCATGATTGAATTTAACATACATCTCAAGTCAGATTTTAGTAAGAATCAACTCTGATTCCACTTTGCATATGCGAATGAGGCCAGTTATCCCTCCAGCTGCTCAGCTTGTGTACATCAGCCGTCTTCAGGGCTGCCTACAAATCTGTGTAACCTGGGAAGGAGCTGAGCAGCAAAATAGAGGAGAACGCAACCTAAATCTAACTCTCTGATCCATGTGGTATTTTTTTGTCATCTTCTTCCTTTAGTTAAACATACAAGTAAACAAAATCAAAATATTTTACCATTTCTAAGCAGAGACACAAGCTGTATTTCTCCTCTCCTTGTCCAAATAGATCCACTGAGATCTAGATGCTGCTCCTGATAGGGCTGTTGTAGATTCCTCATGTTATTACTTTTGTAGCCTGTTAGAAACCAGGACCTAGTTTAGTGCTGGGTAACCTACCTTAACTTCTTGCTTCATTATCTCCTTCCACTCCCTTACAGCTGGAATTCTTGTATAGACGCACTGTATGATGAAGTCTCACTTCTCGCCTCTGCGGAAAAATAAATGTGATGATCTCAACAGGTCCCTTTCTACTTTTTCCTTCTTTTAAATTATGGATGTAACACAGCAGGGTATTAAAACAAATGGAAAGATGAAACTAACCAACCTACAGATCACTTTATTGGCCATTATGCTCTTGCTTATGTTCAATGATACAATGATAGCTGAAAAATATTAAAGAGCCCAAGTCAAATGCTCCTTGTAAAGAATCAGTTACGTATTCATCCTTATTTTTCTGTTCAGTAAAAAATGTACTAAGTTATTAAAATGCACTTATCTTTTGGTAAGTGGTTTTTTGTCAGTTGTTTTTTCTGGGATTTGGACCAGCTCACCTTAGAAAATTTTCTCTTTCAGTTAATGTTAAAGCACTCCAAATCTGTGTTGCTCCATGGGATGAGAGAACCTTTCCTAACAAGAAAATAATAATCACTGAATTCTGGTATAAATTTTTACAGAAAGAACGTGTACTAACATGAATGTAACATCATGTTTTATTTTCCCATGCTGATTTTTCAAGTGAATAATTGCAAGCCATGATTAATGTCACCCCAGAAATCTGGCATGCTTATTTGTGAACATATTAATGAGTCTAGTTTTATTGGTATTCAACCAACTCTAATGCCTTAGCTTTCCCAGCCTCTCTACCCTTACAGATTTATTATTTATTTATTTATTTTTAATTTGCTTTACAATGTAGATTTTAAGGACTGTAGACTTTGACTTTTCAAGCTTTTCAGAGTTCCCTGTGTGCTTCTGTTTCTGGCCAGGTGAGACTTTTGTTTTGTGAAAGCCATTTTGTCACTGGTTAGTGCTGCCATTTCCCAGTGAGAGGGTCAACACAGAATGAACTGCGATCAACTACAGCATTACACTGTACAAAGAATTCAGAAATTCTTCGCCTGCTGTAGGGGAAGATCAGGTTTGCGATCATCTAGGGAACCTGAAGGTGAACAAGTCCATGGGACCTGATGAGGTGCATCCGCGGGTCCTGAGGGAACTCATGAATGAAGTTGCCAAGCCATTATCCATCCTATCTGAGAAGTCATGGCAGTCCGGTGAAGTTCCTGCTGGCTGGAAAGGAGGAAATATAACCCCCGTTTTTAAACAGGGGAAAAAGGAAGACCCAGGGAACTACAGGCAGGTCAGTCTCAACTCAGTGCCTGGCAAGATCATGGAGCAAATTCTCCTGGATCTATGGTAAGGCACATAACAGTAAGGGGGCAATTGGTGACAGCCAGCATGGCTTCACTGAGGGCAAATTGTGCCTGACAAATTCAGTGACCTTATACGTTGGGGCCATGGCATTGGTGGATAAGGGAAGAGCGACTGACATCATCTAGATTTGTGCAAGGCATTTCGCAGTGATGTCCTGCATGGCATCCTTGTCTCTAAACTGCAGAGGCAAGGAGTTGACAGATGGACCACTCAGTGGATAAGGAATTGTCTGGGTGGCCACGCTCAAAGAGTTGTGGTCAATGGCTCGATGTCCAAGTGGAAATTAGTTGCGAGTGGTGTTTTTCAGGGATCAGTGTTGGGATCGGTGCTGTTTAACATCTTTGTTGTCAACATGGGCAGTGGGATCAAGCACCCTCAGCAAGTTTGCTGATGATGCGAAGCTGAGTGGGGCAGTAGACATGAGGGGAAGGAAAAGGATGGGATCCTGAGGGACCTGGACAGACTGGAGAGGTACTGTACCTGGGCTGGGGCAACCCCCAGCACAAACAGTGGCTGGGAAAGACAGGATGGAGCAGCCCTGAGGAAAAGGACTTGGGGGTGTTGGTCAAGGAGAAGCTCCCCATGACCCAGTTTCAGTGTGTGCTTGAGCCCAGAACCCATCATGCGCTGGGCTGTACCCCCAGAGCGTGAGCAGCAGGTCGAGGGAGGGGATTCTCCCCCTCTGCTGCGTTCTGGGGAGACCCCCCCTGCAGTCCTGATCCAGCTCTGGGGCAACAGCACAAGAGGGACGTGGAGCTGCTGGAGCGAGGCCAGAGGAGGCCCCGGAGCTGCTGCGAGGGCTGGAGCAGCTCTGCTCTGGAGCCAGGCTGAGAGAGCTGGGCTGGGGCAGCCTGGAGAAGAGAAGGCTCCTGAAGGGGACACCTTAGAGCAGCTCCAGTGCCTAAAGGGGCTCCAGGAAACCTGGAGAGGGGCTTTGGACAAGGGTTGGAGGAACAGGACAAGGGGAATGGCTTTAACCTGCCAGAGGGGAGATTGAGATGAGCTCTGAGGCAGAAGCTCTTCCCTGTGAGGGTGCTGAGGCGCTGGCCCAGGGTGCCCAGAGAAGCTGTGGCTGCCCCATCCCTGGCAGTGTTCAAGGCCAGGTTGGACACAGGGGCTTGGAGCACCCTGCTCTAGTGGAAGGTGTCCCTGCCCGTGGCAGGGGGTTGGAACTGGGTGAGCTTTAAGGTAGTTCCAACCCAAACCATTTTATGATTCTATGACTGGGTGGAAGGAGTCCCATGCCGGGAGTGCTGGGATGGAATTCTCAGGGAGCCAACAAAGAAAAATGCCCTCCTAGGCTTGCTAATTGTGAATGGAGAAGGACTGGTTGGACTGGGGTTTTGTCTTGGCTGGTGGTGACTTGGCCCCGGGGCTGGCTCGGTGCCTTTTGGGGCTCAGCAGCTCTGATGTGGGGCTCAGCAGCTCTGATGTGGGGCTCAGTGGGGCTTAGGTGCCCCCTGCACTCTCTCCCCTCCCGCACAGGCATGAAGCGGTGCTGGAGAAATGGATTTTAATGGAAAAATAAGAAAAAAAGACTCATTAAGTCTACCAGCAAGTGCTGCACTCATTGTGTTGCTTGGGCAAGGTTGTCAGCCTCTACGCAGTCTCCCTCATTTCTGCACCAGCAGGCTGGGATGGTTCCAGGTCCATCCCCAAATCAGCCCACCACCCATAGGGCTCCATCTCAATTGTGCTGGCATCTTCAAAGCTCTGGATGACTTTGGCTTTTTCAAGGACACTGTAGTCGCAGGTGAGCAGCTCCTCAGGCAGTGAGAGTGAGGTGAAGTCGTAGAGGGGGATTTCTGTGTCTGTGCCACCAGGGTCCTCAGGCATGGGGCTGCTGCTGGGACCCTCTCGGCTGACCCCCTCAGTGTCCTCATAGCAACTGAAGAACCTCAGGGCCTCCTCAAGAGGCACTTCCTTGTAATGTGCAAGGCTGTCCCTCAGGTCTCCAAGGCCTTGGTTGTGGGGGTCAGCAGATGAGCTTGGAGGGATGTCGCTTCCTGGGGGGATGTTAATTCCCAGGGTTGTCCCTACGGAGGTGGCTGCACTGGGGATGTCAGGCTCTGCAGACACCCCCTCGATGTTCTTGTTGCTGGGGATGGAATTCAGCAAGTCTGAGGCATCTGGGGCCAGTGTTCTACCTTTTCTGATGGTATCACCTTGGTCCTCAGGCATGGTGATGCTGCCAGGACCATCCTGGATGACCCCCTCTACGTCCTCGGACATACCAAAGAGCCTTAGAGCCTCTTTGAGGAGCATCTCCTCAGTGACTTCAATGTCCCCAGCTGGCTCCCCAAAGCCTGGATTCTGGTGGTCAACAGAGGGGCTGGGAGGGATGTTGCTTCCTGGGGGAATGTTGGTGCCCTGGGGTGTCCCTGTGGACGTGGCCATTCTGGAGATGTTGATGCCAGCAGACACCCCCTCGATGTTCTCATAGCCAGAATTTGGCAAATCTGAGGCAGCTGGGGCCAGTGTTCTCCCCTTTTCAATGGTGACACCAATGTCCTCAGTCACGGTGACACTGCCGGGACCATCTTGGATGACCCCCTCTATGTCCTCAGACAAACCAAAGAGCCTCAGAGCCTCTTTGAGGAGCATCTCCTCGGTGACTTCAATGTCCGCATCTGGCTCCCCAAGGCCTTGATTCTGGTGGTCAGCAGAGGGGTTGAAGAGGACATTGCTGTCTGGGGGTATGTTGTTACCAGGGGCTATCCCCATGGAGGTGGCCGTGCTGGAGATGTTGATCCCTGCAGGCACCCCCTCGATGTGCTGGTTCACGGGGCTGGGCGCTGGCAGCACCGGGGCCGCTGGGGCCTCCGCTTCTCTCCCCTGATGGTTATGGGGTGCAATGTGTTGCGCTGGGCCCTGGGGGGTCCCGGGGGCTGCCCAGGCCGGGAGGGTCCCGCAGCCCCCGGGGCCCAACAGGGCAGCACCCGGCAGAGCAGCAGCGCCATAGCCCAGTGTGGAGGTGTCTGCTGGAGGCACGTTGGGGCTGGTCCACTGCATAGAGAAGAGCTGGGGGTTGAAGAAGCATCCACATGGAGCTCTCTGCAGCCCTGTGAGGGGGAGTGGGAGCCGTGCTGAGCCGCGGGGACCTCCAGGACCACCCGCTGAGCCGGCCCGATGGCCGACAGCCCCCGGCTCTGCGGCAGGCACGGGGGGAGCTGGTGGCCGGGGCGCTCCCCACGGGCGAGCTGCTGTGCCGGCGGGACGGGCTGGGAAATCAGGAGGAGACTCGCTTCTGGGAGGTGGGAGGGGAGAGACGGCCCCGAGCCTTTGGGAACGTCTCTGGAAATGGGATTTACTGGGCACACCCCAGCCAGGCGAGGGGTTTGCTGAGCCCCTGTGCCGGATCTGCCAGGGGACAGGGGCTGGGATACCCCAGCACCCGGGCTTGGGGATGCTGAAGGTGCGGAAGGTGCCGGGGTGCCAGAGGAGACAGGGGTGTCAGACCTGCTGGTGGTGCTCGTGGGGCTGGGGGTGCCCATGCTGTCCAGGGGATCCATGATACAGGGAAGGACTGCTCCTGGCTAGGCAGTTGGCACAGGTTGGCTGAGCCTGAAAAAGAGACAGGAGCCATGGCCGCGGTCACCTCCGCTCTTGCCCCCAGCAGCGTCCCCGGCTGCGGGGTCGGTCCCCACCTTGAGGGTAGAAGTTTTCAGGGAGCACAGAGTTTGGAACGAGCTGGAGCACCAGCGGGGCCTGGGGAACATGCAGTGGGAGCTGCTGTGGTGGCAGCGCCATGGTCTGTGCTGACTGGTGGCTGTTGCTAAGGACTCTTCTCTGACATCTCCCCAATAGAATGTTGGGGCTCCCCGTGTTCCACCCCGCCCCAGCAGTGTCCCCAGCTGCTCCTGGGGATGGAAGGGGTTAAGGGGGGCCAAGGGTCCCCCAGTCCCTGCCAACGGCTCTCAGGGGCTGTGGACAATTATCACAGAATCGTAGCATTCCTGAAGTTGGTGGGAAGAGAACGTCTTGTCCCAGGTTCTCAGGGAGCCAACAAAGAAGAATGCTGTCCTAGGCTTGCTAATTGTGAATGGAGAAGGAGTGGTGGGACCAGGGTTCTGAATTGGCCACTGTGATGCTGATATGGTTGAGTTTAAACTCGTATGTGTAATGCAAAGAAATGACAGCAAAGTTGCTTCTCTGGAGTTCAGGAGAGCTAAGGTTCTGCTGTTCAGGGAGGTACATAGCCGAGTCCCAACCTTTATGCTCAGTAATGGGCATTGAACAAGATATTACTGCTGTGGAAAGCAATCTGGGAGTCATTTCATAGAAATATCTGTCTTACCAGCTCACTGCAGGTATCTTTAGTGTGTCCACTGTCTGAATAGTCTGTGAGGTTTTTTCTTCTTATCTCAAGCACATTTTTTAATAGAAAAGGTGTAATAAATGGCAGTAAAGGTGATCAAATGTGTGATATAATTGTTCACATTGGATACTTCAGCTTTAAGAAGGAAACCTGTCTGTTGACCCAGCTGTCACAGTTGTGCATAAAAACCTGGGCTTCCAGGAGAAAGTCAGTAGGGAATGGTTGATCTGTGTTTCTCATAAGGTAAAACAAGGGATGTCAAACCAATTTATAAAGTCCTAGATTTAATGTAAACAAAAGAATTTACTTTATCATATTATACATAGTTATACAATGGGATAATGGGATATGTGAAATTTACCTGGGTTCAGATAGCCTAATTCGTGGGGAAAAACCCAATCACTAGATACCGAATATATTTTTATACATTCCTCATAGCTAAGTCTACTCGTTCTCACATTTTGTTTTTCCAAGCAGGCTGCTATTGGAGAAGGGTTACAGGAGCAGCTAGACTTTTAACCTGCCCCTGTTCTATCATTATGTTGTAATGATTTCAGGAGGGATGCAAAAAGGATCCCAAAGACCTGACATGTCAATTAATTCCCCTTCAGGGCACCAAAAGGGGGCCAAAGCAGCAGTTAACTTGTAAGCTAACATTTTCAGGCCTCTACTGGTTGTCACCTGGATGAATTTATTTCAGCAAAGCCCTGCTGATGTCTCTAAGAAATACCTGCATGCAAGTTGCTGTAAAATCTGAGTTTGTCTCTGTGTTGCCCTGGGCAGGAATGAAATGAGAAGTGTAACATTAGGAAGGCAGAAAGGAGGGGAAGGAGGAAGGGAAAATCAGCAAAAAGAAAAGTCCAGTTTTACCTACGGAGGGCAAATGAGATAAGGAAATGTCTGGCGACGTTCACAATAATTCAGACATTGTCCCAGACCTTAATTACTGGCATAGGCAACTGCGGACCTGGTAGGAGGGATGTGGATCGTGTCTGTGTGCTCCATCTGCTGCCTGCAGAGATGGGAATGTTCCAGGCCAGGTGTTGCTGAGCACTGCTCTTGTCTAACAGCAATATAAGTTTAATTAAAGGGCTAATTATTCCCACTCTGGAGCGGACCTATCGTACCTGCGATCACATTCTCAGTCTTTTTCCTCTGGTGTTCATGCCTTCTACATTTATCTTCCATTATCATGTTACTGACTCGTTTTGCTTAAGTGAGGAGAAGTCTTCGGTGCATGTGAAAATTGGAAACAAAGGGAATTGGCTAGGCTTGAGTCTAGGTGATACTTCATTGTAATGGTGTTTGTCAGCATAAAAAGGCATTTCATGCTGGTTTTCTGACTTTCTTGTGAAATAGGTATTTTACAGTTGTGATAACTAAGGGCTCTGATCAGTGGGGAATTGGGCTCAAATGTTTGTGTGTTGCTATAGCTATAGAGAGCATCAGGCAAAACTTCTCTTTCAGTTAAACCAGGAGTAACCAATTCCTGATTTCCAAAGAGTTGCTGAATTTACTTTAGAATAACAGACCACGGGATTATGTCTATTAAAGTTTTATGCTTTTTTGCTTTCAGTTTGGAAACTGTGGTGTAACCCGTGCTTGCTTTCTCTGGCAACTCTGGCTCTGATTTTCCCAGCGCAACTCTGCATCTTCTCACTGCTGATAGCAGAGAGCCTTCAGGCTCTCAGTATTAGCAACTTGCTCTTCAAGATGTGATCTTACCTTTCCTTTGAGACTTTTTAACCTTACTTAAAAGCAGTCTATTTAGGTAAAACCTTAGTTCTGAGCCAGGTCTTTTTCCTCAAGCTCCTCAATTTATTGTCCTTTCATAGACCAAAAAGGCTGATGTCCTGTTTTTACAGGGTCCACAGAATAGAGGGACATGGACCACCCCCTGTCAGGCAGTAGAGAGCTATCTGTTGAAAGAAGAGCACTTCAAGGAAATCCCATCTTTAAAAAGAAGCAGCTTAATTGTATTTTTATTCTCCTGGTTTCTACAATTTAGTGAGGACTTTGGGGTCTGCATATGTCCTCACAGAGCGGGAAGAGAGAGGGAATACTCCTCTGCCTAGTTTTGTGCCTATCAGGTTTTTAACGCAAGTGATTGTTTCCTCCAGGCTAAGACCCTTATTTTACGCCATTTCAGACCTTTTGTTCATTAAAGCCTTGAGTCAGGTCAAATTGATATGTGAGATTTCCCCCTGCTCCTCCTTCTCTTGTGACCAATCTTCAAAAGATATATTACTCATCCCACTTTAACATCCAAGGCTTGCATTTATTACCCACCAATGGCTTCTTTTTTTTGCAGGAAGCACTTTATATTTTACTCATGGAGCCAGGAGTACTATCACTAGGATGTATAACAATATACACATAGTTTTTGTAACTTTAATATAATCTCTGAATATTCCATGATTCTGTAATGTCTGTCATGCTGGGCTTGAGCCCTGTTGCTGATGAACTACCTGGGGCACTGTGTAGCAAATGCATTCTTTCACAGCTCAAAACAAAGCAGAGAAAACCATATAATGAATTCCAGTTGTGTAACATTACGGGCTAAGTAGAAGTGCCACTCCTTTACGAGGGTAGTTGTAAGAAGGCATTTTTGAAACCACATAGCTTAAGTGATAGCAGCCACCAGCCAAAACCCAAACATGTGTCTGCGTATGAAACAGGCACATGTGGAATATATGCTAAAGCTTTGGAGGGTTTTTGTAAAACACATTAGTAGAAAGGGCATGAAACCTCAGAGATTGCAGTGCAAAATACATGGTGGAAGTAATCCCAAGAAAACCCAGAGAGAGATTTTTGGGCTGGGTGCTGGTCAGACAGGCAATGGTGTGCACAGCTCTGTAGAACAATCCTTTCTCACAATTTATGCCATGGAAGGAAGAATGGGACTTCTAATGTCCTTTGTAAACAAACAGGATCTGCTCATTCACTCCACCTTCAGTTATTTTCCCTTACACTAGAAAAACCATGCAAGTACCAAAATTTTTTGGTTGTCAAGGTCAGAAAGGGATAATAATAATCTACAATCTCTTGAAGCCTATGCAAACTATTTAAGATTTATTATACTTTGATAGCAAATAATGAGGCTATGAGAACTCTTACCAAAGTTTCCAATATAAACATGTCTAACTTGCATCCCATAAGCATGATCGAAGGGCAGGAAGGGGGAACACCCCAAAACCACAATTAGATATTTTCATTCCACAGGGAGACCTGCAAATGTAAACCGGTGGCAGTGGGACTCAGACTTGGCAACGTTCATCTAAGGGGATGTTCATTTGTTTTAACTTAAATCTCGAAAACACAGTGTTTCAGCAGGAGTATGTTGTGAAACCAAAGAAAAGGTACATGTTCTTGTCAAAATCAACATGGGAAGGAAAAGGGCAGTCAGCAGTGGAGGAAATATTTAGGGACTTCTCACGGAAGCTGCATGTATTTGAATTTATGGGGTTAAATGGAATTCAGCCGAAGGTAGTGAAAAAGTCAATGTGATTGTGAGGCTGCTGTCTATGGAACATCATGGTGATCTGGGGAACGTCTCTGATGACTGTAAAATGGCTGATGCTACTCCAGTCTGCTAGAAAGGCAATGAGCAGGACTTAGGCAACAGTTAGCCCAGTCAGTCAGTCTATAGGTCATGGAGCATGTCTTCTTGCAACCCATTTTAAACACGGGCTTGAAAGGACAAGATGGCAGTCAGAAAGATCAGCATGAGTTTATGAAAGGCAAATCATACTTGAGCAACGTGACTGCCTTTGATTAAGGAATATCTGCTTGTATAGCACAGGATATAGAGTGTTTGTGGAAACACAGCCATGGGTGATCTGGCCTAAGGCTGGTGATAGTCCCTCTTCAAGCAGGAGGTGAGGCCTGAGATATCCAAAGGGCCCTTCCACCCACTGCTTCTGTGATTTTGTGGACTGCAGTAAATTAGATGCTGGACTGAAGAAAGTGAGGAGCTATCAAAACAGATGTAATACATTTGTATAAGAAGAGGGGCTATCCCGTAACATTCAGAGCATAAATCAACCTTCTCTAATTCAATGTGGTCAGAATGAGAGTTTACAATCAAGAAAGGTGCCTAGTCTGTAATTGGTCAGCAATGTCCAAATCTGGGGACCCAAGAAAAAATTTCTATTTCCAATGTCTTAAAATAATTAAAACTTCAATCAGTTTTCCAAACCTGAAACAGCCACAGCAGCGCAGATCTCAGAAAACATCCCACTGATTTTAATTTTCCCAGCGTGTGGTGCCCAGTCTGGAGCTTGCCTTCCCTTGTGCTGAGCAGCTGCACCAGATCCGATGGTGGCTGTGTGCCGCACTTGTGTTTTGCTTGTGGTGGATGGCAGAAGCCATACGTTACTCTTCTGGCATTGTCTGATATGGCAGTTTGAATCTGGGAAGCCCAGAACCTACACTGAAGCATTCAGACTGTAATTCAGGAAGGACTGATGCATCCAGCTGGCTACAGCGCGGACCAATTCTGCAGCGTGCCTGGACAGCCCTCGCTTTGTTTTGAACTTTTTCAGGATATCAAAGAAACCTGTAGAGTACCATGAATTTTACAGCATCCAGGAAAGCCAAGCACCTTGCACCAGCTTCAGGGACTGAGGAGCTGTTTAAACCAGGCTTGTGCTACCAAAGGGTTCTTCTGTGTCATTCTTACAATGCTTCTCAGCTTGGTCAGCTTTTCTGAACTGGTACCTTGTATACCTAAGTGAGTACTGCATGACAAATACAACTGGAAAGCCCTTTAACAGCAGCCTCTGGCACTGAGTAAGCACTGCCCTGATGGGTCTGTCAGATCCTGCATGTGGAAGCCTTTTGTGTTCACTATTAATGAATATAGTATGGTGTGAGGACCTGTGAGCTTTATGGACAATGAATTCTGAACTCCCTAAGAGACAATATTTGCTATAGAAACCTGAGGCCAGGAGCTGAACTTACCCAGCTGGGGAAAGCACACACAGAAATAGTGTCTCATTTCTGGCTGTAGGTTATACAGGCAGAGAGCTTGTTTACCTAATCTGAATATTTGACTTTTATACTCTTTGGAAACAATATTTTTTTCCTCTTAATTATGTGGAAGGAGCACTTCCTTTCAGAGCTCTGATGGACTTCTCTATAAATAGCTACTCAAGTCCCAGAACCTCAAACTGGAGCCTTAAGCAAAGTCAGCATCCCTAGGACTTTTTACGCCTGAGGTAGGAACCAAGTGGAGTTTAATCATTAATCACCAGTCTTTAATTAACAGCTCTGGGCTTTGAACAAAAGGCACTTACTGCAAGGCTGCTGAGGGGCCCTGAGCTCTTCAGTGCACTTTCATTTGAGGGACCTGGTGGCCCTCCAAAGGGGGCTGGTGGAGCTACCTTCTCCTCTTGGGAAGCGTCATGCTTCCCAGGAAGAGCAGATGTTTGTGGCTTGATCTACATTTTCACAACTGTCCTGTTGGCTCGCTGCAGGCTTGAGCTGTCTCAAAACAAGGATGCTGCCAGCCCTCTGAGCTGGGCAAAAAAGTAGAACATCTCCAGAGCCCTGTTGCCTCCACCAGGTGAGGTGGGTTTTAACAGGAAGAAGGAGGAAAGTTGCTCCAGGCTTGGAAAATGTTATAGAGGAGTGTTCAAAATCGAGCACTCAAGAGAGAAAGAAAACATTGCTATAAAAGTTGACTCAGCCAATATTTTTTCTGCATTCCTGCTGCTGTGATTGAAGATATTTGTTTTTAATATAGGTTTCTCCCATTTGTAGTTTTGCTTTCGTGTAGTGAAAACTAAAGGGCAGATCCTCAGATGATATAAATTGGCTCCACTGAAGTTAATGGAGCCATGCCGGTTTGTACCAGCTGAGGGATCTGGCTCATGCTGCAGAGTTCGATACCCCCATTATATTGCCATGATTATGATACTAATTCAGTAAAATGGCTTCGCAGTGTAATAAAACCAACCCAGAGCATGGAAGATGAAAGGGCTTCCTCTCCAACCGACCCAGGCTTACTCGTCAAAATGTTTTTTTTATTTTCTCTTTTGTCAGAAAACACTCTCAAACAAAACTTTTTACAGCAAATATACCCACTCTGCCAAAACTCCCTGGGAAAGGCTCCTTGGCTTCAGTGTCCTGCCTGCCTGGGTGCGGAGAACATGTATGGCAAACTCAGTGGCTGTGGATCAGGGCTTGTGGAGGCTTGTGAAAGAAAATGAATTGGATCTTTGAAGGGCAAGAGTGTTACTGCAGAGCAGTTAAGGCCCAGAGGTAACCTTGACTTCTGAAAAATAGGAGTTATCATACTAGTGGGTAGAACATTGATCATTTTGCTCATGCTCTGCCCTGTCTAGTTTTTCTTGCTCTGTCTGCACTGCGAGAGGGAGCCAGCAGAGTTGTATAAAGCTGTATCCTTTCCTGTCGCAGGGGGAAATGTCGTGTTGGTGGTTTTCCTCCTTGTGATCGTCTCCTCAGCAAGTAGCAGAGATGCTGGGCTTGAGGAGTGGGGAGCATGATATCCTGTGCTACCTTATTGCTTGGAGCTGTTGAGCACCAAAGGGAATAAAAAGACACAAAGATCTAAATAAAGGCAGATAGATCCCTAGGATGAAATATTTTGTTTGCCAGAGCACTACTGAACTGCACACAGTTTTTTTCTGTGCCAGAAGGGTTTTTTACAGGGACATTGCTAAATGGAGGTAGTAAATTTAACTTTAAAGGACCATGAATTGAAGCTTTTGGCTAAAATCTGAAATGCTGTTACTCTTTACCTGGCCCTTTTAACTTCACTTGGAACAGGACAGTATATTTTACTTCTAAGGCACTCAAAAGTTGAAGGCCCTGCCTGTGGCAGGTCTCATTCAGCTCCTTGGAAGCTGGGGCCTTGTGGAGCAGCAGTCCAACTCTGTGGTGGACCTTTCAAGGTGAATATGAATGAGCCCAGCTTTTCTAGGTAAAGGTGAAATGCAGTGGGTTGAGGAGAGCTGTGTGTTACACTTCTGCCAGCAGTGAGGAGCACTGTGCCATTGCAAAATTAAATATCAGTACAATTTTAAGTGCCAGAAAAGCTAAGGGATGCACACATGTGTTCCAGAGGCAGAAAAGGCATGTCCAATGTCCTGAATTAGCAGGTTTGGTTGAATCCTGCTTCTACACCTGAGCTGGTGCCATAGCAGCAGTCATAAAAATGCTGGTTTGAAGAAGCAGTTTTCCTACATACTCAACACTTTGAAACAACCTAAAACTATTCCTGGTTTTGACGCCCCTGGTGACATGATCCAATTTTATCCTACTTTTATACTCTCTGCTTCTTTTCAGGAAAAAATTTTGCTTCTTCTTTCCAGAAGAAAGTTGCAACTTAACTGTAACTACTTCTGATATGTGTCCTGGATGTTAGAATTATTCCTGAAACTGGGATGTTCAGTGTGTGGATGATAGACTGCAAGTCCCCAGTAAAGGTGGAATTTGGCTGCCTTTAGCATCCACATTCTCCTCTTCCAGGTCTTGATGAAATATCAGAAATGTCTGCACTTGTCGCAGGCAGACAGTGGAAGCTACCCTGGCTGTCTGCTCAGAGGCAAGGCTCTTGGACCAAGAGAGAACTCTCTCTCATCACAAGCATTGTGTGCTGGGGTCTGAGTACCTTGGCAGTGGGAGGCTCTGGTTACCCAAAGGAACCAGGAATCTTGCACTAGCAGCTGGTATTTAAAAGAAGGCTTTGAAAGAAGAAAGCAAAGCTGGCAGCCTGAGGGGTCAGGAGGATGAACGTGGATCTTACTTTTGGGATAGATGTGCCCATTTCTTCCATTAATTAGAGAAAAGGATGATTGATCTGGAAACCTTTGCAGAACCCAGGTGTCTCTGCTTCCTTAGCCAAACATTTATAGCCAAGTATCTACTTGGAGCCCACAGAGCCTCAGTGCTCCCTCTCCTGAAGCGGAGGCAGGGCCTATCACCACAGCTGGAGAGGTGGGTGAAGAAAGTTGTTGCTAGATCTAATCAGGCAAAGAAAAGCTTTGGAGCATATGGACCCCAATGTGTGGTCCAAGTACAACAGCTTGGTGAGTGTCCTGCAGGGAGACTTTTACTAGCACTGCAACAACAATTCATCATTGCCTGAAGGTTTGATGGGTCTGGTACTCCTCGTCTTAATTGACCTCGGCTGGAGACCTGCATTTTAGTCCAGGTTAGTCACAATGGACTTGGTCTGTGCTTGGGCCTTAAAGAGGATATTTATCAGAAAATCACAAGATTAATGGAACTGAGTGATCCCTGTTCAGGAGTGGCCAGGAATTGAATTAACAGAGCAGGGATTTTGGCAGATGTGGAGTGCCGGCAAAGCCGAGACCCAAGTCTGGGCAGGCAAAGGCCCCCTGGTCTTGGTGGGTGCAACCACTGCTGGGAGTGCGGGGCAACTTTGGGGGGACAGGGAGGAGGCGATCTGTTGTCAGAAATGGAGGCACAAAAGTCTGGGCTTGTGTTTGGATAAAAACACCATGTGTGGATTATTAACCCTTCCCATAGCAGCACCAGAGTTAGGATTGCCCACAGTCCTCTGGCAGAAAGGGCAAAAGTAAATAGGATGTTAACAGAAGTTGATATCCCTAAGTAAATGGTGATAGAGTGAGGAAAGAATGAACAAATATGCAGAAAGAATCAAATGCTTTCTTTCTTGCCTGCTTTTTTCCCCATTCTTATTTCTTTTTCCCTCCATGTCAACACCAAACAAGACAGACGAAAATTAATGGGGGAAGCAGCAATTAGCAAATTAGGTTAGCGGCGTGTTGCAGTGTGCCATGGCTGCCAGGTGTGAGGGGCTCTGGCAGTATATTTATTAATGGCTGTCAGAAAAGTGACACTTTGATGAATGAAGCTGGGTAATCAGCACCCTCCGACAGCGAGCACTGAGAGACCTCAACATGCTAAACTGCAAAATCAAACCTTTTTTAACCCCCTTACAAAAATACAGCAACAAAGATTACTGCAAGAGGAGTGTGCTCTTCCATCAGGAATTGGAGTTCACATTCTCCTCTGAATACCTCTTTTTTTTTTCCTGTAACTTGCTGGGGAGGAGCTGTCAGGTTTTAAGGTTTTTTCTTTCCTTGGAATATGGGACTCAAGAATTTATAAACGCACGCAGCTTAAAACTCTATGGCCTGCTCTGTGTTATGGGTAGATCTCATTAGCACTATCAAAGCTACACTCCTACCTTCTGGGCTTTGCCCTTTAAATGTAATGGCATTAATAACCCATAAATCATAGAATCATAGAATAGTTAGGGTTGGAAAGGACCTTAAGATCACCTAGTTTCAACCCCCCTGCAATGGGCAGGGACACCTCACACTAAACCATGTCACCCAAGAGTCCGTTCAACCCGTCCTTGAACACTGCCAGGGATGGAGCATTTACCACTTCCCTTGGCAACCTGTTCCAGCACCTCACCACCCTCACAGGGAAGAACTTCTTCCTTATATCTAACATAAATTTCCTCTGTTTAAGTTTGAACCCGTTATCCCTTGTCCTATCACTACAGTCCCTGATGAAGAGTCCCTCTCCAGCATCCTTGTAGCCCCCTTCAGATACTGGAAGGCTGCTATGAGGTCTCCACGCAGCTTCTCTTCTCCAGGCTGAAAAGCCCCAACTTTCTCAGCCTGTCTCCATACGAGAGGTGCTCCAGCCCCTGATCATCCTCATGGCCTCCTCTGGACTCACTCCAACAGCTCCATGTCCTTCTTGTGTTGAGGACACCAGAAGTGCACACAGTGCTGCAAGGGGAGTCTCACAAGAGCAGAGTAGAGGGGCAGGATCACCTCCTTTGACCTGCTGGTCACGCTTCTTTTGATGCGGCCCAGGATACAGTTGGCTTTCTGGGCTGCAAGCGCATACTGAAGTGGCTCATGTTTAGTTTCTCATCAACCAACACCCCCAAGTCCTTCTCCGCAGGGCTGCTCTGAATCTCTTCTCCGCCCAGCCTGTAGCAGTGCCCAGGATTGCCCCGACCCAGGTGTAGGACCTTACACTTGGCTTGGTTAAACTTCATAAGGTTGGCATTGGCCCACCTCACAAGCGTGTCAAGGTCCCTCTGGGTCCCATCCCTTCCCTCCAGTGTATCACCCGAACCACATAATATAGTGTCGTTGGCGAACTTGCTGAGGGTGCTTGATCCCACTGTCCATGTCGCCAACAAAGATGTTGAACAAGATCAGTCCCAACACTGATCCTGATGAACACCACTGTCCACGAGCCTGAGTATGGGAACAGGTAAACTGTAAGAATCTATCAGGTGAAACACCTCTGACACAAAGTTTCACCAGTGGTGTTGTGGCGTTTTCACTCTTGATAAATTTAGCTCTGAGTCTCTCTGGTGAATACGTTGCTACTGTTGGAAATCAGTTAGGTTAGTGATTGTTTAGGAGCATCACTGTACAGTATGTGATAGGCATTGGGCGCATGACGCAGCAGATCTGCAGGGGAATGTGAGTGCTGCAGTTGCTGTGTGAGGTCACAGGTCTGAACCTCTGGCCAAGTGTTACGGGTAAGTTTTCTTTGAAAGTTTTATATTCTTTTTTTTTTTTTCATAAAAAAGCTCTCCAGGAGGTTAATCTTGCTGCTGGGAGAGCATCTGGGCAAAAGATCGCTCTGCGAAATGCTGGGGACATGGAATGTCTTCCCCAGGTTTTCAGATCTGGTGTTGCACACTGAAGGTAGCATTTATGCAGGACTTCAATAGCTCAGCACGGAGCTGCTCAAATCCCCCAGTTCCGAGGAGAAATAGAATACATTTTAAAAAACCTAGTTCTGGTTTTGGCCAGCTAAAAAGACTGTGTAAGTTTTGATTAAAAACACGAGAATAAATGTAAATCATACTCCAGACATTCATCTGTTCTTCTAGTTTGAAATGAAGCTGAAGGATCTTTCTGGAATTATCCATCAGGATCTGTGGGCTTGTTAAATTTGGATTGGCACTTGAAGCAACTCTAAAATTGTTCTCTTATGCTTTAATAATTGTACTTAGTTTCCTAATTTGGCTGGTAAGTTTATCAGAAAATAATTGAACTTTAAAAAACGTAATCTGACCAGATGGTGGAAAATAGTTTAAAATAAACTTTCTTTCTGAAACATTGCTCTGTTTTCACGCTCTCTCATGAAAACGGTCTGTCTGCACAGCCCCGACCTGTGGAGGTGCACGTTCTTAAAGCAAACAACTCCTGAACGAAACCAGGTTATTCCCTCAAAGTGGCAGAAGTCAACACATCTGTGCCAAGAAAAACCATTTGAGCCACCAAGTGCAGCTGGCTACTTGCACGCCAGCCTGCTGCCCCATGCGCCCAGCCATGCTGTGTTTGTGTGTTCTCATGGGTGCTGGACTCCACCAGTACCATTGTTCCTGTTTGTGGCCTCCCCAGCATGCAGCAGCAGCTCTGTTGGCAGAAGCCCAGGTCTACCCTCCCTGTAAGGATAATGCTTCCAGAGCTTGGCAAACCAAAGGTTGCTGATGGGTTGTGCTTTCAGGTAAAGGTGGATCTGGTTTAAACAAGGTATTACTCTGAGCAGTTCTAAACAAAAAAAGGAGGGAAGAAAAGCAAAAAAGCTTCGAAATGCTTCCAGGGAACAGGAGAAACTGTTCTCAAGTTGCTTTTGTCTCTTAATATAACTTTTATTTTCATTACTAAAGGACGCATGAGGGTCTTGTTTGCTCACACACAGGAGAACTGAACAACCAGAAGCAGACTGGTTGATTGGTTGTCACAGTGTTCCCACCAGCAGCATGCACAGCACGCTCCAGGCTCGGCAGCCATGCAGCGGCTCCGGTAGCTGCTCCCGGCCATGCTTTCTCATTCCTCCTCCTTGCAGGCAGACGTGCAGATGTAGCCTGCGCTCGAGCAGCACCTTGCCAACTCCATCCACTGGGTATCTCATATTCCAAGCTGGTTCACAAACACTGTTGATTCAGGTGATAGTTCCAATGAAGTGAGCGCGTTTTCCACTTTCAATGAGATTTAGCCTGACTGCTAAAGTTCTTGTAAGTGATTCCTGAGTTTCAAGGGAAGTGCAGTTCTCCAGTTTCACTGGTGGTGTGTAGAAGTTTATGGGTACATTGTGGACCAGTAAACCCAGTCCTTCATTAGCATGTGAATTTACCAAGCTGTTTTTCCCACCCTGCCACTCACCCTAGCCAGTTTCTTTCCTGTTATAAAGGAGTCTGCAAGGGGAAGACTTCTGACTTTACTCTTAGTCTGTCATGATGGGGAAGCCTCCCAGCTCCAGTAATCAATCATGCTACACTGATAGCAGCTTAAAGAGTAAGCAAAGATAAATGACTTGGCCAGGCGAAGCTTGTCTTGCCTTTACAAGGGAAAATCCTGCTGGAAGTTCGCTCTGTGTGTCAGCTGAGTGTGACGGGAGGGTACCTTTACCCATTGCTTGCTGTGGCTCCAGTGCAGAAATGGTCTGCTAACATCAGTGTTGCTCCTGCTCCTTGCTGTGCTCTGGCATCCTCCGCTGTATGAAGACAAGTATTTTTTCATGACAGTGTGTTTGGTATCCACCTGCCCAAGCTGTTTTCTGTTTTCTTGTTGGTGTCTGCTTGGCAGTGCTGTCATTTTCTGGGTACATGGTGTGTAATTAATGAGAATGTCATTTCCAGGTTGTTTTCAAAGATAGTCTGAGAGTCTGAGAAATTGTTTCAGTCAATGTATTAGGATTTTTTTAAATTATTTTTTTAATTAAGAAAACTATCATCTTAGGCGCTTGGTTTGGAAATACAGCCAGAGGGAAATCACTATGCTTTTATCTTCAAGGACAGCCAGACTTGACCTCTTAGTAAAGATGCAGAACTCTGGTTCACATGCCACCAACCAGGAAAGCTGTGTGTACTGGGCTGCCTGGCTCTTCCTCAAATTGCGGCAGCACTGGCACTGCCAGCCTCCCCTTGCATGCACTATGGAGGATGTTCTCCTTGTGATGGTCTCAAGAGGCAGTGGTTGTTAGTGCTACAGGTCAGATCCTGCCCTGAGGAGCTGGAGGCATAGAAGGAAGTGCTGTGACTTGGCCTGGAGTCCATCTGGAGCTCCTCACTGCTCCTCGGGGCTGGCTGGGCTGGGCAGAGGTGTTGGCTGGGATATAAGTATTTTATTATACCTGTTACTTCTTTCACAGGAGTAATAAGTCTGCTTTATGGGAGACCCCAAGTGACTCCACAAGGAGCACAGAGATTGGTTTTAGCCACCTTTGCTCCCCAGGACATTGCTGTCCCAAAAACTGGATCAGAGTGCGCAGGCACAGGCTCTGATGATGCACAGTGTGCGTCCTTAAGCACTGGCCTTTGTGCTCATTTGGGGATATCCTCTGCCACTCTCCTCCTGAGCAGCTATCCCCAAGAGTCTCTGCTGAGCCTTGTATTGCTATAGAATTTTAGTTTGTTATATGCAGAAGAGAGGGGTGAAGGACTCTCAGGCAGCAAATACTTCTCTTTGCCTCCTTTCTGCCTCAGGATTCTAAAGAGAAGTTAGCCTGTTTCTCCTTGCTGCTCATTCTGCCAAGCCCTACAGCAGCTCCACTTTGGAGTAAGGCTCCCTACAGAGCTCGTGGCTTATGGGTTGGCCAAGGGAATGGGTGGCTTCTGTTCATGGCAGTGTCATGATCCATGTTTCTAGGCTGCCTCTTTCACCAGGGACTGTGGTACACTCTGCCTCCACACACTGGGCAGGTTTATATTTTGATTCTGTTGTGTGTTTTTGCTGTTGTTGTTTTTTAAAGGGTAAATATGTGAAAACATGAAGTTACTGTTCACCTCAGTGGATTTTCTGAGTATTGCGAATGTTTTATTCTTGATATTCTGCAGGCTTCTCTTGGTGGGTGAGATGCAGGCAAAGCTTTGTATGTGCATGTGTATATGTCTCCTGTGATGTACGGAGATTCAGCGCTGCAGCTGCCATTAGTGTTAATGGGCTAAAACCCTTCACATCAAGCTGAGAATATACTCCTGCTAATTGTGTACCAGCCACCCCCAGGGACCTTTGTGAAAATGATTCATCTGGGGAGAGATGCCTTCAGTGATACGATGCCTTGGGTTAAAAAAATAAGGAGTTAAAGTTAGTCGCTGGTTCAGGAAGGCTGATTCAGTGCCAGCATTATAACATTGGGAAATCAGATAACAGCTATGCCAACCTTTATCGTCTTGGTCCTGGCCTAGTCCATTGCTGCACAGTACCATCTTCGGAGCCATACATCACCACCCAGCCTCACCTTGATGATGTATGATGCCCATAGATCCTTATTGCAGGAGTGCACTCTGATGTATTGCGCCAATACATCATGGACAGGGATCGCCTGGGTGATGTATTAGTGCCCTGAGAATGTATTACTCAAATGCTGGTATTGTTCACAGATAAAGCCAAGCCAAGGAGTGGATTCAATTTAATTACAATTCAAATGATAGCCTGGTGCCAGGAGCACTTTGGTGCTGAGATGTTGGCACCCAGTGGAAATACGAGCTGTAGTCTTGGTGCCGTTGAGTCACAACACAGTGTGCCGTGGGAAGAGGTGCCAGATTTTAAAGCAATGGTCATTTTTCAGAGAACTATGGGAGGGCAATTCTGAGAACTCCATGGAAAGCAGCAGTGCAGTGTGCAGGAAGCTCTGAACAGGCAGTGCTGGCACACTGGTCCCTCCAGCCCGCGCGGGAGCTGGGACCTCTCAGGGTGTCCGGGGTGTCTCAGCATTTTGGAAAAGGGTGAGGCAAGGTGATTTTTAAAAGTTTTTTGGTCACCTGTGACAGTGACAATGGCTGGACCCCTCTGAGCAGTGTGAAGCACACGCTGTCTTCCCCCACGAGGAGATGGGCTTTGAATCCAAACTTGTTATTGGTAGGATGCCGTGATAGCAAATTTGAAGAGATGATTCTATCCTTTCCTTTAGCTTGCTTACATAGGTGTCATCAAAAACCTGAGGAGAAAACACTTAGACCACTAGAAGACACCCTTGATCATCACTGGTACAGTCCAATAAGAGCAGCTTTGTAAAGAAACCAGAAATGACAAAGTAATTCCCATGACAACTTACATTGGACACTTGCCTCTGGTTAACTCTCCCTTCCTTTTTGCTTCTCTTTTAAACATCACTGCTGCTCAGTATTGAAACAGAATTGTAGATGAACTTTACTTGACTTCCAAATAAGTCCTGGTAAGGTTCTCATTGCCAGGGAGTTTTTGTTTTTCATAAGGAAAAGACTTTCACATATGTGATCTGATTGTCAAAGGATGGCATGCCTTAAACCATCTGCGTTTTGTGACATCCTTTTTTGTAATGGGAGGTCCTCTGGGAACACATAGACACTTGAGAATTAAGGTGAAATTTCAGAAATTATTGGTTTACAGCATCACATCTATTATGTTCTTCTGAAGGTGCAAAATACTACTTATTTTAACTGCAGCAAGACATGACAATTACTTGATTTTGGATACAAAAGGTAAAATCCTGCTTCCACCAAAGTCAAGAGTGTCCACACTCTGTGCTAGGACTTGACTCAGGCTCTTCCAGAAGAGTTTCTGACCATTAACTATCAGAGATATTTGATCATTCTTTCAGAGCAATATTTACACAGAGCAAGGTGGCAGCAATGTCCTGTTCAGTGTTTTATATCTAGAAATGGAGGCGTTTTCCAGGCGAGGTAAATAGAGGTTTGTAGATGAGAAATTTGAAGCACAAACAGATAAAGGGACTTGTGCAAAGTCACGTAGCGAACTGGTGGCAGGGCTTGCGAGAGCAGCCTGTTGGTCTGACTCACTATCCCTCTGACATCCCTGCCATTATTTCACTATTATTATCTTGACTAATTTGCTCCATTGTTTCAAACCAGATCTGCTCCTACCTTCCTACTGGTCATGTTTCTAAGGCTGCAATTTTTGGTGGTTCTATTATTATGAGAGGAAAAGGTTTCTTCTTTTTTTCCTTTCTTTTTAGTTTCCCTGTTGATAACTTGGAAATTCTGCTTATTCTGTGAGTGCAGAATGAGGAGGTCTCAGTCTGATAGTCATGAACAGTGGATGCTACTGAGAAAACACCTTCTTCGCACAGCACTACAAAGGTTCCTTTCCTGCTCCTTGACTATCCTACCCCCCCACAGCCATGCCAGCTAGCAGAACAACGCAGATACACTTCTGTTCATTGTCACTTAAAATGCAAGAGAGGTGGTGTGGCTGGGGACAGAGGGAATTTATGCTGCCCCTTGCAGATTCTGGCCATGCTGTCTTTGGAGAAAAGCACGCCGTGCTCCCCAGCGTGCTCCTTCAGGTCTGGTCCTCTCCCATGCTACACAAAGCACACTGGTGTCACCATCTGTGCATGGCCCTAGGAGCTGTTTGTCTCTCCTATGTTGCCTCCTCCTGTGACTGGTTCATAACCACAGTACTCCTTGGTGGAGTCTGTGGTTCACAGTGATCCTTATCATCTTGTGATAACTGTTGTAAAAGTTTCTATAAATAGCATTTCTTCCTGCCCAAGTCTTCTTGCCAGCTCAGCTGTTTTATTTTTAACAGAAAGGCATGTTGATGCTAAGCAGAAATAATTATTCTTTTTTTTTTAAATCTCTCTATTAAACATAAAAGATGCTGTGTCTGAGTAAAAAGGAAAGGTGCCCCTCTAGATATTTTTAAAGCTTCCAAAAATACTCTCAAGTCTGTGACAAAACTTACTGAGCAGGAATAGCTGTGGACAGCAATTCTATGATAGAAAGGATCATGTCTCCTCATGGTTCTGGCTGGGATCTGCAAGAAGGAAGCCTGATTGAACAAAGACCTCTAAAAGGAATTAACCGAGGGCTGCTCTTTAGAAGCTTGATAGCAGCACTGCCCAAGTAGTTTTGTTGGTGATCTCACAAGTGTTTTCCCTTCTGGGCTTGCAAATGCAATTGACGTTGGGAACCCATTTCTGCAATTGAGTCTCCATTGGAGACCTGCAGCCCCACTGCGAGAGCCTCTTCTGTGTTCACTGTCTGGTATTTTTCAGTATAAAGAGAGGAGAAGAAGGATTGTTGATTTTGCCTTTTATGCACAACTGATACTGGACTTGAAAAAAAGTAAAACTTGGTTATTGTTTCTGCTGCTACACCCCTGCACCACCCGAGTCAGAGCACAACCATATATGCAGTTGATTCAGCCTCCAGCACAACTGAGGAGGAAGAAAATCTGAGGGGGAGAGAACCAGATGGGGGTGGGACTCTCCAAGGAGATGTGTTTTACAAGGTTCCCAACTATTTTTCTTGTTCCCCATAGCGGAGGCTATTGTCTCCTTACACATGGCCAATGCCAAGTCAAGTGTTTGTGTGTTCACGCCTAGTGAACAGTCTCTAGAGAACTTCTGAAAACTATGAAAGATAAACTGATTACTATTAACACTGTGAAGTAGTCAACTGGTGATTGACGAACGGCTTATATGGAGAAGAAAAGACATAAAAGACACAGCCTTTTGTGGCAGAGGGAGATCTGCTATTGTTTGCAGTTAGAAAAAAATATTCGCCTGTTTCTATCCCAAAGTGACTGGTCGGATCTGCAAAACCAGCCTGCATTTGTGTTCCAGGTCAGTGCTCACCGCAGATGAATTTCTGCCCCTGTGAATGTGGGGGTTTTGGAGGGATGTAGATAATTTTGCTCTCCCACATGGCAGAGCACGAGAGGTCGTTTTCTCCTGGACTTTATCAGTTCTCTTAGAAGAAAAGGGATTGGGCAGTAGATTAAGATTTGAGGCTTAGTTCTTATTTCTCATGTAAATATCCTGCATCCCCTCAAGGAAACTGATTTATTGCTTTCAGCCTTGATTCTTCCCTATAAAGTTGGGAAAAATACTTCCTTTGTGCCTCACTTATTCATACAGGCATCTCTTTCATGATGGACACTTTTCCTATCTGTTTGATACTGTGCTTAGTGCAGTGAAGTCTCATTCCTTCCTTGGCTCTCTTGAGAGCAGTTTATATCGCAGCCATCCTGATAACTATCATTAAAATAAAATTACTGCAGGCAGACCTAACCTGCTTGAGATGCTGATGCTTCAGATAGAATTTGAATGTAAAGCTCACCAGGGTTTGGTGGCTGTCCTCTGCCCATAGCTGTCAAAACGTACAACCAACTGTCAGGATGAATGATGGATTAACAAACATGTAATGGTTTAGTCCTTCTCCTGGAGCAAGCAATACTTGCTCTGCAGGAACAAGCAACAGCGAGTGACACTCATTCCAGATATATGGAGAAGAGGGATGTGTGGCATTGTGTCACTCAATAACATGGGATCTAGCAAATGGGGAAAGCAATGTTTTTCACCCATTACAATGGGCATATATATGTGGACCATATGTATGTGCCCATCATATTTGAAAAATCATGGCAGCCAGGTGAAGTTCCTGATGACTGGAAAAAGGGAAATATAACCCGCATTTTCAAGAAAGGGAAAATGGAAGACCCAGGAAACTATAGACCAGTCAGTCTCACCTCTGTGCCTGGCAAAATCTTGGAGCAGATTCTCCTGGAAAGCATGCTCCATCCCTGGCAGTTTTCAAGGCCAGGTTGGACAGAGCCTTGGGCAACATAGTCTAGTGTGAGGTGTCCCTGCCCATGGCAATGGGATTGGAACTAGATGATCTTAAGGTTCTTTCCAACCCGAACTAGTCTATGATTCTATGACCCTAGAAAATGCAGATTGGAGACATGAGGTTCTGATTTAATTTCTTCTTTTTTTTTTAAATCCAAGGGTATGATTTGGCAGCAGAATGTGAGACTTCCAAGCTGGAAGGCTTTGTGCTCTGGGCTTTTTTTTTTCCAGATGATGTTTGTGAGGGACTGGCTGGGTTCGCTGTACTCCACAAGGTACTTTTGTTTATGGATGAAGCCATGCAGATGGGGATCAAAGGTTGTGTATAGCTGCTGTAGAGCATGCTGGGGCTGAAAGAGGTCGGGCACCAGAGATTAATTCCTTGGCCGGTTAGAGCCAAGGTTTAATAGCAGACTTGGAAAGGACAGTGATTGAGTTTACTGCTAGGAGAACCTATGGTTCAGGTCAAGTAAAAGGAAGGAGCTAAGGGGCTCTGTGTGTTGGTCGCAGGAGAAAGTCTAATGGCTTAACAATATGTGGCCTCAACAAGACATATGATAGTTGTTGCCACGGGTGAGCTCCGCGCTGGGGCAGGGGAGCAAGAGGACACGCACCCTGAGTGTCTGGAGCATCACCTCCAGCAGAGCCGGCGTTCCGGGGCTAGGCTGATGCTCACAGCCAGGCAGAGCAAACACAAAGGAAGCCTGGTAATTCTGAAAGAGAAGAAGGACAGAAGGAAAACTTTGGTGTTTTCTGAATAGGGAGAACGGTGTGTGCGAGGTGCAATGGGAGGCTGTATCTTCTTAGTTTTTTGAATTGCATTCTTCAACAAACCCATGGAGATATTGCATTCCCCAGGTGACCAATTTTGCTAAATTAAGAACTGATTTTGGAGCTGAAGTTAAACTGTATCTGACTTTATTCCACTCTGACGTTTTATGCTATTATTCCTTTACACTTCAGTTTCTATGTTTTCAGTTTTTTCTTTTTTCATTTTTTCCCCTCCCCACAGTTGTGTCCTTTGTTGTATTTAATTGCACCTCAGTGCACGGTGATTGTTCCTCCCTCTGCTTTCAAACATGCTCTTAGACCTCTAGTTTTGTTTTCTTGTAGATCATGCATTACAAAACTCTGTCCAGGACAACTTGCTCTGAGCACCGAATGAGGCTGTTTGTTGTTACAGTTACAAATTAAGGTAAAGCATTTTGCAAATCGTTTTGGACTGTTATCACTTTGGTGGAAGCAGACTGGCTGCCTGCAGGAGAGACTTAGCGCAGGTGGTAGCCTGCCAGCTTGGTGCTACAGGCCTCAGACCACAATCTGCAGGAAGAAAATGTGTCTTCCATTCGTGATTTGTCTTGGAGTTCCATAGCAATAGGAAAATTGGGATAATATCACAGGCAGGATGTGGCCATGATAGAAGCAGTGCTATCAGGATATATCTCAACTCTGCAGAAAGCATCAGTTTGGCATCATGCTAAAAATTCTTCATTCCATGGCTCTGAGTCAAGTGGTCATTAGATTTCCTATTAAAACACTTCCCTAACTTGTCCCACCTTAAATTCCTTCTTGGAAGTCTTCTGGATCATGTAAAGTTTTGCCTTTTTTTTTTTTTAATCTTTTAGTATGCTTTTTGTCTCAGGAAGGTAAAAGAAGCTGCACCAAAGGTGAGCTGAGTGCCGGGGTTTGCTGATTAGGCACAGGTGGGATTCCTCTCCCAAAGCGCTCTCATGTTGTCTCCACCCATTATACTTGCTACAAAAGCTATTGACACAAAGCTGCAGTCTCCTGTTAGAGCTGTTCTACTCTTTTAGAAGTAAATGCTTGTTGGGTTGCAAAGAATGACCTGGTCATGTAGTGATTGGGATTCTCACCAGAGATTTGGACCTCTACTTCAGATCAATTGCATGGAGGTCTTTCTTGTCTCAGGTGGTTGCTGTGCTGGATTCATGGTGACTTGCAGACCTCTTAAGGCATTCTTCTAAAAAGTTTCTGGGTTTGCTGTTATGTAAAGCGAGAAAAACTTTAAAGTGGGTTTTTAAAATTTGTCTCAATGTTTTCTTTTCTAGTTCAAATTACCAACACGCTGGAAGGCGCTTGGGTGCTTCCGTGGAAGCCATTAATATAATGTTCAGTTTTGCCTTTCGTCAAAAGACGTTTCAGAGAGGACTTGTGAATTAAAGCTTGAATCAGTCTCTAGATCTGAACCTGATCCATAGCAGTGGAAGGGACGGATTATACCAAGTTTGTCTGCTGCAGGCCTAGTTCCTTCTCCTCCAGAGCATCCTGTAGTAGCTGCTATCAAAGGCAGGACAGCAGAGCCAGTGGAGCCACATCTGCTCTGTGCAAGCTTTGATTTTGGTGGTTTTCAATATGAAATCATCTTTTTCCTTTTCCTCTAGACCGTGTGTTTCAGCTGGGTTTCTCCAACAGAGATGCCAACATGCTTTTTTACCAGAACTGTGTGAAACATCGGAGTTCATAGGGACTAAAGGAAAACTGTCACAAAGAGGTACACAACCCCTCTGGCCTTGCTGACTGTACGCCAGATTTGAAATCTGTGGTAAGTTACTCTTCCTTAGGTTTTTCACCTTTTGTTCACCTTGTTTAGCCATTACTCAATCGTTTCTGCTTTATCCTCTGCATTTTCTTTCATGTTTGGTGGTGGTTTCTTTTTCCCTATGGGGGAAAAAATACCCAATGCAGATGAAAGCATCTCTGTTCCAGACGCTGACAGTCCCTGACCTGACCCACCCAAAACCAACCCACAGCCTGTGCCCTTTAGCTGCTGTTCAAATGCTGCGTCCCTCTGTAGGGTAGTGCAGTTATGATGGTATTTAAGAAAGTCAGATCATACCATATTAGAAAGGGAATTCAGTATATCCATAAGTTTACCATGCAGAGAATGGCACTGCTGTGGAAAGTCAGAGCCCTGCCTGTGAGTGGACCTGAATTTACTGAAAAATGGAGATAAGAAACTTTCTGATTTTACTGCTATACTGCCCCTTCTCAAATGAAAATCAGCCCAGTTTCATCAGCCTTTTAGTCCCATCTCAGTTAGGTTTCTATTTAATCAGAAATGACTACATAACCATGTGTAACCAAAGCAGGGCAGCATTATGTGTGGTAGAAATGATGCTTTTAAAAAGACAACTTGCTCTCATTGTCCTGCATATTGCCCTGCATATTCTCCCTCTGCCTGTATTACCCAGTTCCATGAGCAGGACTCAAAGTTTAGGATTCAGCCCCTCAGTCACAGTTTTTGGCCATGTGAGCAGATGCATGAAGGTGCTTTCCTGCAAATTCTCCTCTAATTGCTCCAAGTGCTGTGGCCATCAAGCAGAAATCCAGTTGCTAAACTCTGCAGCTTGTGGACAACTTTTCTTGCCAACCATGCATTACGAAGGGCTAATTGTAAAAGTGGTGCACCTGCTGGCTCCCTTGGTGGCTGGAGCCAACAGGAAAAAATAGTAATTTATTAATGATCGAGTCACAAATAGTAATGAAAACAATAGGAGCATCTGAAGGAAGTGCTGCCGGGGGCAGAGGTGCAGGTGCTCTGTGCCCTGAGCAGGCTTGTCGGCATTTTTATAAAGCTACTTTACAGCCCTTATCAATTTCCTACTGCTTTCTGTGTACCCCCTGCCCCTTTGCAAATGTTTTGCCTGCAAAACAGGCTCAGCATTTCTTGTTGTAGGTGATAAAATAGCTGTCACCCTGTGGAGGGAGAAAAAGAGGCGAAAAATAAAAATGTTAGGTCCAGAGAAACAAAGCAGAGGAATGCATTTCAGAGCAAACAAACGAGTGCTAATGGAGCCGCTGAGTCGGCACAGGGAGAGCGATGGTGTGATCTTAGCTGAGGAATGTGAAAAGATTTGGGGTAACAATGCTGGGGGCAAGAGAGACTCATTCTTTAAACTGAGGCAGTACTTTGTGTGTAGCCTTGGATTTCAAAGGTGACTGGCAGGGGTACACACCTCAGCCAGCACGATCCATCAGGAGTTTTGGATCTAGTGTGTGTGTCCGAAAATCTCAGCCATATCTTAAATAACTACATTGCACTGGGAAACCCAAGACTTTTTTTTTTTTTTCCTTAAGTAGGCAGAGCAGAAAGCATTGCTGATTTTGGCAACCTCCTTGTAGCATTTGAATGCTGAAGTAGTCATAAGACATAGTCATATTGTCTCTCAACATGAGAGATAGCTGATTGCAAGTTGCAGAAGGATCAAAAAGACAATCAGGTCATAGTAGGCTCTCCTCTTGTCATGTTCAGGAACAAGGCCAGAGATAACGTGATGTGTGTAACCTTAACGTTTGCCTTTCCTCTGTTTTGACAATCACACATGGCTTTAACATGCTATTTTCCCCTCATACAAAGCATTCACACAGACATCTGCTCAATGTGCTTCATTCTGTGAGTGGTGGGTAATGTCTGCAGAGGTCTTCAGGGCCACATCTGTTAATATTGCAACTTAATTCAGCTTGTAACGAAGGAAAAGTGCACTCAGTGGAAAATTCTTGCACTGTCATGGTTTAAGTGCTCATACATGGCCTTAGGTGGGATTTGGAAACTTCTTAGACTATGGGAACTTGCAAGCGTGTCTGAGCCCATAAGCTGTTAACTGAAGTCTGCTGGTCTACAAATTATCATTTCTCATAATGTTGCAGGTGTCAAAAGGAGTCAAACTGAGAAGTCGGCCTGGGCCTGTACCAAACCCACACGGGTCCCATGTCCTCCATTTACCAATATTCCAGGGTTTGGTAAGGTAGTGAGCATACCACAGTCATCATGGAGTAGCTGCAACTGCCTAACCAGTTGCACAATGGGCCAACGCTTCCTAACTTTTCACTGCCTGTCCATTCAAGGGAGCTAAAGAGATGCTCTGCCTTTAGCTTAGATGAGAAATGGAAAAAACCCCAAATATCTGTGAGACACCAATGTGTCTCTCCTTCAGTGAGCAGATGCAATTCTTCCTATAGGTGAGTCACTCTCCCTGCTATTAAATCAAAGGTCCGAAAGCACCGTTAGTGCTCTGCATCAGATGGGGAGTTCTTTTGTCTCCTTTTTTTTTTTTGGTTAGTATTTGTTCTTAGTACTGTTGCTCTTCCTTTGTTCAGGAGCTATTACTTCTTTCAAGTACTAAAAAAGTACTTTTATTTCTTTTTCCTTCTCTTCTCTCATTCGCTTCTTCCCCCTTTGCTCCCCAAAATCTGAAACCCTCAGACAAATGCCAGAGATTTTCAAGACTAATTTAAAGCACACAGGTATTTGCCATAGGGATGAAGCTTCACCTTTTAAAGTTGTGGGTTTGTTTTGGTTTTTTTCCTTAGGAATCTTTTCCTGTAAAGATAGCTGAAATACTTGTGAATTAGTATGAATTCAGGAGGTGTGATGTTAAGAACCCTGCCTAGCCCTGTGAAAGCCCTGCTAAGGATGCAGAGTTGACAATGCTGATTATTGTCCAGTGATTTAAGCAGGGACCTGCATAAAGTGTGGCAGTGTTTAATGACTATGATGGCATGCAGCATCATACATGAGGAAAGGTGAAGGCAAGGCCCATATGTCCCCATAACACTGAATTTCTAGTAACTTACTTACAAACATTTGCTGTGTGCAAAAAAACCCCCCTCGTCTCCTCCAGCCTGTGATTTGGGTGCATAGCAGAGGATTTTCAGCTTCTCTATTGAAAAATAGCCCTGCAAAGCTGTCCATCAGAACTCCTGCTGATTCCTGGAGACTGTTATTAATAAAGCTCTCCATAGCAGAAATGGGACCCTTTTAGAGCTCAGAGAAGGTATTTTCCCTGTTAACCAGCTGGGCTGTTTGGCTGTGGACAAATACACTGATGAATGACTGGTCAAGGATGGAGCAAGCTGATTTCTCTCCAAGCTTGACCTTGTCTCTGGTCTGACATCCAAAATGACAGATGCATTACAAAGTTATTTATTTGAGGGAGCTGCAGTGCATTGTGCCCTTAGCAAGGTAGTACCTAGTTCTGTGAGCATATTAGAACAGAGGCTGCCTGAGCCATCCCCTCTGTGTCTGCTGTTTCATGTCCTGCTCCTTCCTACAAGCAGCTGCTGTGACAGTGAGCAGAGGAGTCTGTGCCTTTGTGATACTCTGTGAACTGAAGGGCAAAAAGAGGAGCTGGGGCCCCCCAGCAGTGGCAGGCTGCTCCCAAGCAGACAACCTGTGTATCTGCAAATCAATCTCAATCTGCAGCATTAACTATGAAAATGCACCTGAAGGTTTCTGGGCTGTTAAAGGCCCAATGTTCGGAATAAAATGCAGCACTGAGGATTAAACTTCTGCTGTTCAGATGCTTCTGGCCTCAGTGCGTTTGGGAGACTTCCTTTTTTGTGACTTTGCGATTCTTTGTAACCTGTTGCAGCGTGGCGCACTTCAACCTTCACTGTAGCTGAAACTAAAGGAACAGTTTTGCTTTTTACCTTCATATTGTGGGACACAATACTCCACACGGGTGAAGGGGCAGCCAAGCTGCATCCCGCGAGCATCACACTTCAGTTTTGGGAAACTGATCATTGCTGAAAGGTGAGAGACCTCAGCCTAAATCTGTAGCAGAATGCATGCATAACCCATCATGCTTCTACATTTGTCTGGCTAACCTTTTGCTGTAAGTATGAAAGCTGTTTGTGTTCTTTTAAACTAAACCTTTCTTTAGAAATATAACCTGGCCCATACACAGAGCTGCTGGGCATGTTATATCCTCCTGACAAGAGCTATGGTATGGATTAATTAGTAGAGCAAAGTTCAGGAAAGAGGCCCTGTGCTGTGATTCTGGATCCTTCTGGAGTACTGGTAGACCTTGGGTTAGGGAACACCATAGAAAACCAAAGAGCTGTCACCAAGAAACTTTGTAAGCATGTTGACTTCAACAGAATACAGCAGTTGATACCGGCTCTGAACATAGCACTTCTTTCTTTGTCATCTCCTGTCCTTCTCCCCTCCCCCCAAAAAACCCCATTTGAAACAACTGCAGCAGGAATCTGAAAATAAATGCAAAATTTATTTTGCACGACAGGACTGCTTGGGGAGCTGGGCGTTGGTGTGCCTCCACCTCACGCTAACCCTGGTGCTGGACTGCAGCCATACTCGGGTGACTTCACAAGTCCTTTCTGTGACTGTCCAACTCCAATTGACGTGTGCAGTAAATCTTCATTTTACCTTTGCAGTGTTTCATATGCCCGTTCCTTTCAGGATTCTAGTGGCTTGGTCTAGTATGTGGATTAAGCTTGTCTGAAGGCAGCATCTGCAAGGTTTTTCCGGAAGAAAAATGAATGTTCTGGTATAATGAATGATTTTGTGTGATACCAAAGAGAGTATCAGCTGAGCACTTCATATACAGTATTGATTACAAGTACACTTGTTAATTTGCAAGATACAGGAAATTCCAGCTAAGGTTAGGAGGGCTTGAGGAGGTTCCTAATGTCACTGTGACTCCTGTTGCCTTCAAAAAGGTTTGGATCGAGTTGCAAATAATAGCCAAAATTCAAACCTGGATTACCTACCTATGGAAGTGTGTTGTCCCAGACCCTTCTTCTTTTCCTGGTGTAATATGAGTGTGTCAAACAAGAGGAAAGTTGCAGCAACATCAGTATTTCCACACTTAACGCGAGTGGCCTCAGGTGATGAGGGCTCACGTGCAGTTCAGCAAGGAAAAATGGAGATGTCCTGTTCCTGTTTTGCTTATGTTTAAAGGTCTGATCTTTAGAGTTCTGGGTGCTCTGGGGGAATGCAGGGTGCACACTAGGCCTGGGCACTGCTCTCGACTTAGCACAACAAAGAACAGAGTTGAGGCAGGGGGAGGGGAAGGAGAAGGTATGTTTTCCACAATGGCCTGTTTAAAACATTGCAAGCAACCTCTTTTCCATCATGAGTCCTGGTTTAAAGCTACTGCCCTGGGGCATAAAAATCAACTCCTAACAACTTCCAGTGGGACCACTATTCCATCAATGTTCCCATCAAATGTTGACTCCATGATTAATATTCACCCTCTTTCTTCGTTAATCATCAGTCTTCATTCATTTTTTTGTGACTTCCCGCTGACAGGGGTAGTGTTCCTAGAGCAGCTGGTAGGGAAAACAGAATGAGCTGAACTGCTGTACACAAGCTGCGAAGGGAAAAAGCCACCTCGGTGCAGTGTGTCAGCTCAAAATGAGCCCTAAAGATGCAATTTTTTTCCTACTCCTAGCAGCAGTGGGGCTATATTTTCGATAGTCTTTGTGAGATGGGACCTTACAACGACCCATGATTACTAATGTACTGTTTTACCTGGAGTGTCATAGCACCCAGTAATTTACAGCAGGAACTACAGTAATGCAGAACAAACTGTCAGAATTTGGCTCATCAGATTAAATCTGTGCATTATCTTTGAACAGAGTTTTGCAATTAACACTCATGGTAATTTGTGAATTGGAAGTCCCATTCCCACCTTTGCCACAGACTTTCTGAATGATGTTGCACACGAGACTGAATCTCTTCCTTCCTGCCCAGCCTATGAATTGAGAACAGTTACGGCTTTTTCCCTTGCTCTGTTTCTCTGGGCAGTTGAAACTGTCCATCCTGCAGAGAAAGGACTCCCTGACTCTTGTCCAAGGCACTGTGTAAGCATATGAGTGCAGTAAGCACGGGCATAGATGTGCACTCCTAAAATAGATGTTGCATGTTAATCTACGTTTAGAAAGCATTACAGCACTTTCTGTGATCGCTCTCAGCTCTGGTAACTTCAAACAGAGGTCTGGAGGTTGCACTCCCCGGACTTATACTTTATCGTTTGAGATGCTTTGTAATGTGCTTTGATTTGTTAGATAGAAATGCTGAATAAGCTGCCTTACCATTGTGATTGTGGTAATATAAGCAATAAAGAAGCACCAGAAAGAGAAATATTTGAGTGATAAAAATCTAGAGTTTGGTTTGCTCTTCTCAGACACATCAGAAATTCTGTACAAATCAACATTTAGGGCAATAAGTTGGACATTTAGTCAACAAAGGATAATGTGCAGGACAATCTTGCCAGTCAGAGGAACATTTGTGTGTTCTGCCTTTTTTAACTAGTGAGCTGGTGGTAGGTGTGTACACAGCTCCCCCCAAGTAGGTTGGCAGGATGCACAACTAATGGCCAGCACACATCAGTGAGATGGTGATGGCTGACAGGACTTTGCTGGAGTCTGTCTTCCACTTCTTTACGACAGAAGGACCACCTTCCATCTCAGCCTTTCTTTATTGTTTCCTTGCAGGGATGATTTTATTGCACTGGTGTTTTCTGACTCTTTTCCCATATACAGCACACTTCTCACAAGAGTATCATGCGCAGGCTCAGGAGCTGTGCTGGAGGACCCTGCCTTATTAGAGCATGTTTCCCTTCTACTTCAGGCAATCATGGACTTATGGTTTGAGTCCTTGGTTTGGGTAATACATTTATTCAACCTCCACACTAAAACCAATTTTGCCCTGCGTAGCTGTAGTATTCACTGACTAGCAGTAATAGTGGTTATTGTTTCCTTGTCAAGAACAATATCGCCTTGAGTGCAGGGCTTGTACTTGTTTGCTTGTTTTCTGTCAATTTTTTTTAGGCTAAATCTTTATTATTAAAGATTATAAGAAATAAAAACTTGCTCAGTGTAGCACCACAGATAAAGGAATGATTGAACATTGTAGTGATCTGGTATCATTTGTGGCAGCGTGACAGATTTGAGAAAGGTCAATAAATAGACAGCAAAATGACATCATTGCAGTGCAAGGCTGAATAAATGCCCACTGTAACTTTTGCTGCTTCAGTCAAACTGAAACAAACTTTGCTGCAGAAATAGTTTGAAAATGCAGATCCTAACAAATTTTAGGTTTGAAGTTTTTTAAGTTGCTATAAAAATGTTTGCATTTCTGTAAGCCAGAGTTATGCTATATCTCCATTAATATTTTCCCCTGCTTTTCTAGGGAGAACTCTGCAAAACAGCTGAAATCACCACTGTGAGTCTTTTGGTGCTTTCTCTCCTGATGTTCCCAATATTTTCCCCTACAACTGAAGTAATGTTGTACAGGTATTATTTTTTCCTCTCTTCTTTTCGTTGCTTCACCAATATCTTTTCAAAACTTTCTCTATATTTTGAAAGCTCATTTGCCATTAAGAGAAATGGAGCATTAAAAAAAATTTTGAAACATTTGGATATGATTCTGCCTGGGGAAAAATGGGGCAGGAGACAGAAAGCTACGACAGCCTTCACTGCAGAGCATTTGATGAAGTGAACGAAAAGATACGAACCGCATTCAGTGTTCACAAAAAGGATTTAAACTTGGTGACAGAAACTTTATTTTATTTGTTGAAAGCATTGCACATGTGGAGTTTTGGTTTGGGGATTTTTTGCTTATGAAAATGGAGGGGTTGTATGTCCTATAGTTTTTTCCCTCCTTCTTAACCAATTCCAACTTGAATGTCAATATGGGAAGATTTTTCTCTGACAGCCTTTGCTTTGCTATCAGTTTCATGTCTTGATAGTTCCTGTTTTCAAATCTAAGATAATTTATCTGATATCAGACAGACACTAGTCTTTTACTTCTTTTTATTTACTGATTCAGGAGATGGAGTAACAGGATACACTGCTGCTGTACTCGCATGCACAGATTGATTACACACCAGCTTGGTACCTAATTTATATACTCCTTTCCTGCTAAATTAGTGTGAACCACTGCAGAAGCCTGCTAGGAATGTGCAAGTGGCTCCATGTAAGTATTCTCGTTTTTCACACAAGCTTTGACCCATATTTTAAAAGTGTTTTCCAAAATGTAGATTGCTCAGGGGGTGGAGGTTCAATAGCTCCAATGATCAGCATACCTCAAACACTGATGTAAAGGAGAAGCAAGGTTCTTCCCATTGGTTTAGAAGAAGAAAAAAAATCACCAGGAAATTTGGGCAATCCAGCATCAATGCCCTTGTTACCAACTGAGTGTTGTTTTTTATTCCTTAAGCGATGTTTTGGGTTAGAATGATCTTTTCTCTTCTTTGCAGCCTGACAATAGAAAGGTGCCTGGGCATCAGCTTCCTAAAGCTGCATCTATCATTCAGGAGTTCCTTCTGTCCTGGGATGTCACGAATTCAGTGTGTGATTCTGACAAAACCCTTTTGCTTTCCCTTATCTTTGCCTCAGTTTCCCCATGTAGAAAACCATTAGGGCTTTATCTCCACTATGCAAAGTGATTAAGGCTTAAATGAGAAAAGAATTGAAGGTGTGGATGCCCCCTCACCTGAACAATAATACACCCCTTGTCCTATAGGAATAGCGTAGTGGCATTTTAAAGGCCTTGAGCTCTTTCGTCTTTCAGAGATATTTATCACAGGGTTTTTTTGCACTCAAAAAGATCAATAGGTAGATAACTCCACTTATTTGTGTGAGGGGTCCAATAATATATAAAATACCACGTTATCCCTTTAATTACTGCAATTGTAGGTCATATTTAATATTATTTTTGGACGGGAAATAATAGTGGGAGCCTGGAGGGAAATTTTGTTTGATTGCCTCTCTCCATTACCCCCCAGATTGCTTGCTATACCATTAGCAGTGTGAGCAGGAAAGGTCTCCAAAGCACAGTTCACCGGCTCGCTCAATACCCGACTGCAGCAGCCACTGCAAAAATAAAACAAACATCAGCCGTTCTTAGCTGTGCAAGGGGAAGAGCTGCCATCAGCTGAAGAGAACAGTTACGCTCTGGTATACACAAGTGTCTGGACCTTGGAGACTACCCTTGGCTGGGTCTATCCACTGACCTTTTCTTGGAAGAGAGGAACTGAAATAGAGCACAGGAATCCATCCGCCGCACACGGCAGTGCAGCAGTGGCCCGCTGATCCCAGGGGTTCGGCATCCCCAGCACCGTTTGTGTTCCTGAGAAGGCAGGGCACCAGCTACAGCGTTACCAGGGAGGAAATATGTTCAAGTGAATGAAGATGATAAGGGAATTAGTAATGATTCAGGGTTTTTTTGCGGGATGTTTATTTTTTAAGCACTGGGCTGTTCCCCACTGACATCTTAAGGAGGAAAATGAAATCACCCCGTAAATATTTCCCTATCACCAAGAACTGTGAATACAGAAAACAGCACATCAATGCTCATCAGCAAGGGCAAGACCTTTGTGTCAATGTTCATTTGTGAACAAATGTGCCAGTATCCTCCCTGGGTTTGTAAATAGCCCCATTGTGCTCCTGCAGGAAGGGCCCTTGCCCGAGGTGGCTGGGGTCCTGGGTCCATGTAAATAGAGCCAATCCATTCCTTCCTCCTCACTAATCCCACTTGTCCAGAATACCCAAATACTGCTTAAGCATCACTACGGCAGAGGCAGGAAGGTTCCTGGCTCTTTCTGTGGTGCTGCTTTTCTCTGTGTGAGGCAGCAGGACTGGAGGTCTTACCACTGCCGCAGTCTTGTGCAAGAACCTGACACATCCAGAAGCCAAAGGGTGGCAATCACACCACAGCCCGCCTCTGTGACTGCAGGGCCTGGGCACAGCAGCAGGTACGGTTATGAGCAAGCTGGGGTATGAGCCCACAGCACACCAGCGGTGCGTGTGCTGCTGCTCAGTGGAGATGGCTTACCAAAGGAGTGCTGGACCCCTTAGTAGATGGCACACAACCTGAAGCAAGCACATGCAACTTGCAGTCACTGTGGCAAACCTGTGCTTCTCCATTGCTCTGTGGGCAGGTCATAAGTTACCTATTTTATTTTCCTGCTAAGCTGCTTTTTAACCCAGATTGCTGTGGGAATGCAAAGCTCTTGCATTTATCGGCACTAAATAAGAAGTTGCAATGTGAAGAGCTTTCCTTTTCTGGGTAGTAAATCTGCAGTAACTCTCTCTTACAGTTTTATTGAGGGTTATCAGGAGTTTATTCAAAAGGCATTTCCATGCATTCAATGTTCTTCTAATTGGGCAATGAGGGATAATGTTCTCCCTGGACAGACTGTTACTGCTGTGGTAAAATTTGCTCTGTTTAGTCAATAGACTGTCCACATTGTTAATTTGCTGGGTGGAGAGAGGAAGCAGGACTATAATGGCATATGGTTTCTACTAAATGGAGTTTGAACTATGTCACTTATAGAATCAGCTTCTCCAGAATGCCTGGAACGTGCCCTGTGCTGTCTCAAAAAGCACCATAAGACGAGAAAACCTGTATAGAGACAAATCTTCTCCTTTCAAGAACACTTAGGTTGCACAAGGTGCAAGGAGCCACACTGCATGGCATGGCTGAACTTCAGCCCAGACTTCTAGTTCTCAAGGAACAAGCACTACAGAGTTGTCCATTGCTGAAGATGGTTCCTGCTGTTTGGTGGCCCCATGCAGCATGAGCATCCTCCATTGCTGGGGTGCAGGGGGTGTTTAAAGATGGTCTTTAAAGGCTGGACTCAACCCAAAACCTGTTGATTAACAGGGTAGTTTAGAATGCAAACCCTTTCTAGAGACATCTGGAAACCTGGAATGGGCGCTGAAAGGAAGGGTGTGTTGGGTGGGTGAGGCTGGAGGTTGGCTTGGTTAATCCAGAGAAAATAATTTAATTTTGCATTTGGTCTGCTGCTTCTTTTAGTTCCTGGTTGTTGGGATGAAGAAGCCAGAAATGAGGTCTTCAGATTAAGTGGATTGAAAAGGAGTCACCCAAACTTGCCATGTAGCAGCAAGTTTATTCAGACATAGTAAAAGCAGGCTCAAATTTGGGTGAGGTGTGACCTACATGTGGCTGTGCCCCTCGCCCATTTCTGCTGGGCTCTTATGTCTCTCCTGCCATCAAAGCCTTCCTCCCGCACAGGATGAGCTCCGGCTCCTTCCTCAGAGGGAGGCGGAGGAGGCGGGGTGATTCAGCCATGCTTATCCAATGTGCACCTGGACAGCTGGTACTACTTGCAGTGCCTTCATGTTAAAGCTATCCATCATGCTCAGGGGATCACATCCAGGCCCTGAATTGCAGAACTGGCACCTTGGGAAGTGTTCAGCTGTGAAAATTGACTTGGCAGGACAGCTTTGCCATAGGAAACAAGAATGCTTTGACATTCTCATTTTCAAAAGGCAAGGTAAGTGCAGGCGGCTGAACCGACTCACTAGCATTTTCAGTGGATGTATGGTTCTCCCTATGCCCTGCTGTTGGATGGGTACATGAAAGTCTGACCCAGGTGAATAGACTTGATGCAGACAGGAATGGGCAGACTGTTGCATCTGCATACTGTCACGTCTTTAGAGTTGGCCTCCAGTGTCATGTTGAACTTCTGACTCCCAGCAAAGTGTGCGTCTCCACAGCAGAATGGAGCAGTGAAAAGAAATGCAGGCTCTTAGGTCAGAGCTGCAAACATCAGGGCTGATGTTTTGATCATGATGGGATGCTACAGTGCTCTTAGGTGAGAAGTTTGGGCTGTTGTGATATTGGACACAATGGGTCTTACTTCACAGTTATCTGAAGGTTGTGATTTGGGATCTGTACTGCCGTTCATGTGAGGACATCTTTTGAGGTACCAGCTGACCTCAACCTGGTGATCTGGAAGTGAAATGAAGTTATAACAAAGAACAGTTGATGAATTTTCCTTGGTTTTATTCCTGGTACTTTAGGTTGGTTTAGTAGGAGGGGTGGATTGCACAGGTACAATAGGAAGCTTAATTAGTGTGCAAAGTGCTTTGAGATCTTCAGTGGAAGGTGAAATAGATGCAGAAAGTTATCTTCCCTCCTCCTCAGAGGCTGAATTTCAGTAATGGATGGAGTGACCCCTAAAATACAATATTAATTCTGCAAAGCACTTGGGAGTTCTTCTGAATCAAAGGTGCTATGCAAATATATATTCTCACTTTCCTTTACCAGTCCCTTTGAGCAGCCAGTCCACCATTAGTGGTGATTCTTATTTAATCAGAATTCAGCCTTCAAATTTTCTGCAAGTCCATAGATAAATAAAGCAGCAGCCGTAGTTGATCATTTATTTATAAATCTATTTATAATCTGTTTTGCATATTAATCAAAACCACTCCATGTGGCAATTCCTGATTAAGAACCATTTTTTTTGTCTCGTCTCTCTTCCCCCTATATAATATGCAAAGAATTAGATTAGAAATAGTTTTTATAAATAAATTATGATAAACTCTTGCTTTATTTATATACTCAGACAATGGTGCCACTCTTCCAAACACTGGATTTCTCCCTCCTCATATTTCTATCTCCCTACCATGTTGCAAGCTGTGTCAGTAATGGCACTCAGAGTGCTCCTTTAAATGGGAAATCATTGATTTTTAGGTGGAAAACTGCTGCTTCCCGACTCAGGTGGGACAGCCTGAGGCCTGACCCAAAGCAGCATTGTCAGAACGAGTTGAGGAGTTCAAGGTACTTCTTGCGCACACAAAAACTAAAGGGGGAAAGTGTATGAATTCAGAAAGCATCTTGCAAAGTCTGGGGCTGGAGAGTGTGACCTGATGGGTGGTCAGGAGACAGGAGGAGAAACAAGGGAACAGGGAAAAGCACTTCTGGAAAAGTAGGAGCTCTCTGAATCTTCACCTGTGGGAAAGCACTAAATGCAAACTGGTTTTGTTCAGGTTAGTTGGATGAAGAGGATAGCTGTAGAAAGCAGGTAGCTCATGTCTCGACGATGGGAAGCTCTGCAACCAGGGAGCAGCTCCCATGTCACAGGACTGAGACCTTGGGCAGTACTGAGAGATGCTGATGGAGTGTACTGCCTTTAGTTTCTGTGGTGAAAGGGCTCTGAGGACCTGTGCATTTGTGAGTTGCCTTTTTGCATGAATCTTTCTTCCCTGATCTACTGCGAGACCTGTTGCTGAATGCCGGTGTAAGGTGGAGTCCGTGGGGCTGTGCTTTGCACCCCCATTGCCGGGGCGTGATGGATCTCAGCCCAGGTCCAGTCCCAGCATCTGTTGGCTCCTCTTCTCCCTGGCTTTCCCTGCAGCAGGCTGCAGATGAGTGTGAATCAGGCTGGGTGGATTCTGTCAGCGTGCCCAGCTCCGCAGCGCTGTTGCCATTTTGCAAGGATGTGGCTGTTGGCATGAATATGCCGGAGCTTCAGCTGCACAGCATGGGGCCAGGCTGGGTCTGGTTGGCAAACTGATGCAGCCAGTGCAGGGCTGCCTGGTGGGCTTGGATAAGAGGTTTGTGGAAGGTGCCTTGCACCCTTGGGGAGCAAGTATCCCTTGAGATCAGTCTCTAGCTACATATTTTGTGTCTACCTAAATGAAGCCTTGATATCACGTAGATAATTGTATCAGCAAAACAGTCGTCATCTGTAAATCTGTTCCTAGCAGCTCCTGTGTATGATCTGCTAAAGTGCATCTCTTTGAGAAACAGCAAACTAGGCTACGTTATTATGGAATATAATTAAACACTGATAGTATCACTTGTGCTGCATATTTGAATTGGCCATGGTGGGAATACTCAAATGTTTAAATAGCCTTAATTTAATCTAGGGGTTTTGGTTATTTGCATATTACCTGTTGTGTAAGCATTTTAGATCGTTATGGAATACAAACGCAGCATTGCAACCAGTTGGCAGGAATTGGGAGAAATTATCAGATAGTGTTAGGTCTGGGTTGGTGTAGCGTTTATGTATTTGTAGTTCAAATGATGTTTCTTGCCTTAAGGGCTGAACGGAAAGGGTTTAAAATAAAACCTAAATATATTCTGAGGACAAGGAAAAAAAGAAAAGAAGGAAGAAAAAAATCCCTGAATTCCTTAGATCATGACAGGAGTTCGGGTATGACAAGGGCTGGGAGACTTGGATTCACTTATTGTTCCTGCTGCATACTTTCTGTGTGACTTTGAACAAGACAACTTGCTTTGTCTCTGTAAAGTGGGAATAATAACAACTTCCTATTTTGTGGCAATGTAAGAAAACTAAATACTGCAGTGACAACCATAGTTATTTAAGGAAAGTTTTGAATACAAACAGGTGATTCTGAAGGTCTCTACTGTGCACCTGAGATCTTTTCAATTGGCAATGAAATGCAGCAGCCTCTGGGGTGGGACATTGTATGCCCCAGAATTAGAGCTGTCCCTGTTTCCTAGAGTTTCTGGAGAGTTTGTGTTACTGCAACTTGCCTGAAGACACCAGCTAAAGGATTTCTATGTGAGTGCTTGAAGAAACTCAACTTGTAACCAGAGTTTGGAGGGTTTTATTTCTGTTTTGTTGCTCTGTTTTGTACAGGGACCTGTTCAAAAGTGGAGACAAGACTGTATCATCCAGTCAGAATTTAACAGATCTCTGAACTCAGAGCAACGAATACTGACTGAGGGCCATTCTTCTACCAATCTAGAATTCATACATACAAAATACTGTACTAGGATAATGTTGAGGAGCAAGTTTAGGCTAACAATGTTGTTGGGAATTATTTGTTCAGCTGACTGCTGAACTTTAATTTAAACAAGGGCTGATTTGGAAGAGCAGTGAGATACTGCAGCTCGGGCTTTCCACTCATTAGTGCTCTGTTCCCCAGGCTCCCAGCTTGCAGCCTTACACTGTCCTATGTGTAGTACTGCAGCGTTAGCCCTTGAGTACCTGATGTTGCGTAGGGCACAGGGGGCAGGGCTGGGAATGTATGCCTTGCTATGCTTTGTCTTGCTTAATGAATACTATTCCTTCAATAACTTTATTGCCCTCTGTGTGTTCCAGGTTCCTTAATTACTTTCTGCTTGGCAAACAGGATCCTTTTAGTTTTTTTTAGTTTTGTTAAGTATTACCAGATTCCCTGAGCATCCTAATCTGCAGGGGAATGTCACAGTCATTGAACCACAAACAGGTTCAATATGGAAAAAAAAGACAAAAGAGACAAATTTAAAGTCAGCTTTTCTTTCACCATCAAAAAGAAAACAAAATTGAACTGCAGGCTCCACTATATTTTTCTGTTACCTTTAGAAGAAAGACATGAGACATCTCCACATGTGCCAACTGTGCACACAAAGCCTGTAGGCAGAGAAAAAGGACAAACCTGGAGGCCAAATCAAGACCTGGTCCACAATTAAAGTGCTTGGTTATAATTATGCCCTTTGGCAGCAGGATTTCTGTTGAATTATCCTCTCTTTGTGAGGATGTAGAGTGTCTCTTGCTCTGCCTGTGCTGTCATAAATGACCTGATGAACTCAGTTCTCTTCTCATATGTTCTAATTTCTTTCATATTTGCAGCCTCAGATGAACTCAGTGGCTGTGATCCCAACATCATCAACCTGTGCTTTCTTCTTTTCCTTTTCAGTAACATTAAGACAAAATGAGTCTTGGTATTTGTTAGTTTTCTCCCACCCCCCACCCCCTTCACTTCCACTTGAATGAAAAAGTTTATGTTGTTGTTTGTGGGGTTTTTTTAAAGTAGGCTTATCCCTTTTCTTAGTTGTTGAGGCAAGGTTGAAATGACAATTCACTGCATCCCAATGGGGTCAAAATGCAAAGGCAAATTCAAGCTGTATAACATGAGTTTGGTTATTAATTTGTAGACTTTCTCTCTCATGGTCTCTGAATATTTGCATGTTCGTATCGATTTGCTCCACCTCTCCTACTGACTATTCAAAAATTCCTTTTATATTGTCTCTTCTGGGTCTCAAAATCTGACAAAAAGCGGCTTTATACTGGCTGTTCAAAAGTTGGGTTTAGACGAGCGTCAGGGTTCAGTGACTTTACACCAAAGGTTTTCTCTCTACAGACTTGGTAGAAAACCCCAGGAGAGCAAGCTTTCCTTCAGAATTAGCTCCATTTCCTGAACTTTTATCAGACTGAGGCACGTCCCTCTCTGTTGTCCTGGCATTTTAGATTGACTATATAGCTAATGATTTTCCCTCCCAAGACAGAACACAGGTTGGCTTTACTATGTGTGTGATTGCTTGAGATGATTCTAACCTCCGTGAAAAAAGAATTATGTTTTTCTCAACTAAAGACCTATCGCCTTGTATATTGTATCTAACATTGACCAAATACAGCCAGGATCAATGAACCAAAGTAAGGTTTGTGGGCGGAAGGTAAAGACCTTAGAGACTAAACCAGTTTCAATACTTGCATGATGTTAGTAAACAACCCTGGTGTTATGGCTCTGCCACTCCTGGGCTTTTATCCACCAACCTGTCTGCCTGGATAAACTGTCTTTTCTATTTTTAACTTCTGTGGAGGAATAAGAGAGGTTTGGAACTGGTATGTGGGAGTAAATCTTAAAGACCTGCTTAGGTACTTCCTCGAGGGTGTTAAGGAGTGTTAAAAAACCCAAAATGAGTTAAAAAAATAATAGTGATTGCCACAGAGATATCATCTGAAGATACTGCAGAACAGGCAAGGACATCGAAAGCAGTGGGAAACAGAAGGAAAGAGAACAAGATGTGCCCTTGTGCGAGCATGCAGTGATTTGACTCTGGAACATGCGCATTTTCCTCTGAATGAGGATGTCGTGATTGCAGCGGGGCTTGCCTCTGAGGTGCTGATGATTTATTGCTATGCTTCACTTGATAATTGGCAAATGGAGAAAACCAGCTGCAGGGCCAGGGGGGGAGGAAAACTCCTGTTCATCAGGACACCTCTGACCTTCACAGTTAACCAGAAGAGGCCTCATCCTGTGCTACCTTCTGCAGAAGTCATGTGCTGGCTTTGAGCAACTCTCCCGAGGCTGTGGAGATCTGTGGAGAGGCAGCCTTCCCTCAGCAGCCTGGGGAGCCCAAGGTCCTTGGCTTGTCCTCTGGTGCCCTGGAGTGACCTGTCCTGCAGGGAGGCTGTTCTTCAGGCATGGAGATGCTATCCTGTGTCTGTGTGGGAACAAAACGCTGGAAACAGCTATAGTCCTTCTGAGAGATCTTGCCTGAAATACTGCAGGGACAAAAATCTGCCCTTGGTGAACTGACCTGACAATTTGAGTGCTCAGACAGGACTTCTCAAGGTGCTGTGTGGTTAGAGCTTCAACAGAAAGGCAGGTTCATGTGCCCTCAGGCAGCAACCATTTGCCTACTAGCAGCTATTCACTCTTTGGGACACAAGTGGAGAGGATTCATTTTTCTTTGTGTCAGCCTTGTAGCTAAACCTGCTGCTGGGTTAAATCCTAATTCTGGGTTTAAGCAAACATAAGTTTTGCAAATGATGGTTGAAATTTCAGCTGCTTGTGGTGGTCTCCAGAAATTCCTGTCATTTTGTTGTTGTGCACTCACACAGGGCTGAGAAGGGCAGTGGAAATTCCTCCAGATGCTACATTTTGAGTGTAAAGAGATAACTGGAAGATTGCTGCCTGATAACACAGCTGTAGGAAAGAGATGAGATGACCCCAAGCAGTATCTCAGGGATCTCTGCAGAAGTGTCTGCTTTTCTGGCATATCATAACCAGCTAAGATCCAGTTCTCAGAGCCATCACCTGAATCAAGCCAGAATGAGTCCATTTCAGATAGAAATGACATGCCTAATTTCTGATCTTCCCATACCACAACAGAGATCTGTGAAAATGGAAGACAGCAAGAGGTGGTTTGGGGAAAAATCCCAAACATTTAAGTTTTTTCTTACAGTGTCAAAAATTCAGCATTTCTGATGGAAACAAGAAAACGGAGGACCTGTTCTGCCTAGAACTAAGCCAGCCTGGGCTGAAGTCAAGGCCACTCACTGTGCTTCTCTCTGAGGCTAAGAAGGTGCTGGGAAAGTGTGGCAGAAGGCCCAGGGACCTTGATTTTTGCTTTTGTTTTGGTAGGCTGCCCCTTGGACACAGATAAGAGGGAAACTCAATTGAAAGCTATTACAGTTGTGGGGTTTGTTAAGCTATGACCAGAGATTCTTGCAGTGAAAAGGAAAGGCAACGCAACAAGCTCCCTGCTACTTACTTCCAACAGCTCCTGATTACTTCAGCTAATTTCAGGGCCTGGAAACTTTACTGACAATGTGATTTCTGGAACACGGGAAGTGTTACTCGGTCGTGCAATCTGTACCATATCTGTGTCAGGAGTTTTACTGCTGTCACTTGCAGCAACTTTCACTGCTTTATCATCCTCTGCCAGAACTAATTATCTTAAACTGATGAAAGTAGATTTTTAACAGTATAATGTTCTCAGTTACTTGCCTTTCAGGTTGTTTATGAAGTTGTTTTAACATGCTCTGTTGAGCTATATGCTTACCTGCATCAGGAAGAGGAACAGAGCTGTAGCAAGGCATTTTGGAGTCTGGTGCCAACTGAGGGAAGGATTAAATAGGCAGCAAAATGTGTGGCCCTGCCTTGCTCTGTTTCCTACAGCTCTCTGCTGCCTTTGCATCTCCCTTCCATCTGCTCCCTGCGACCTGTTGAGAGCCGTATCCCCTCTGCTGCCTGCTCCAACTGCTGGGCCACAGCACCACTTCCTGATCCTCTTTCACATACATATATATAGATATGGTGGGGTTTCCCCCTGACGGGAAAAAATGTCAGTCTGCATCTATGGCTGTCTTCCACATCCAAATGGAATGATGCTACAGAGCACCTTTGTTCTTAAGGCAAAATCATAAAATAGGCTCTGGTCTTACTTTAACATCTCCTAGTTCTATGTTTCCATGACTCTAATGAGTGCTGTAGCTTATAAGCCCTGATGCAGGACTGAGAACTTGGAGGATGCCTGTGTTACTAATGGGTGAACAAATCCCTTAAATTTAGAGCATTACACATGATGAACTGCAGCTAGCCTCTAATTTCAGAAGAAAAGAATTTGTAAGCGTAGTAGTTTTGATAAGAGGCTTGCTAGTAAGCATGTACGCCATTTTGTATCAGCACTTGGCATATGCCGCTTGCTGGGACAATCCTTAAGGTGAGCTGACAGTGCTGCTCGCTAAAGCAGCTTCTGTAGCACCTGGAGCTTCCCTGCTGCAGAACTTGTGTGTTTGGCTTTCTTGTGTCTCACGTTCTGAAGCTATGGAATATAAAGTGAAGAAGCTTGTGCCCCGTGATCACATTTGTTTCAGTGATTTATTTCTTGGTAAAATGATTCACAAGGTTCACTGTTCTTTTTGCTTGAATTTGAATACTAGGGAAAAGCATCTTCTCTTCCTCCTCTCCTAGTTGAAAATATTACATTCTGAAAATATTACATTATTATCAACCTTAAAACTATTCTGATTTAGTACTGAGATATTTCAAATTTCTAATGACAGTATTATGAAAGATGCAACTAAACCATAGATAGGCTCAGTGTGTTTATTAGTATCTCAGGTGACCAGTGATGATAGTACTTACAGTAAAAACCAGTTTAACTCATTTAAGACCTTCTTCTAAGTAGTCACTGACAAAATACTAATGTTTACTACCCATTCAGAAGTTCTGGCCTAACAGTGGTGACATCATCGCTCTCTGTCTGGCATCAGGCAATAGTTTCCTGCTATCTTGGGCTTGTCTCCTTTCCCCTGGGTCTTCAGTACAAATTCTCACCCTTTCCTCCCCTCTTTCGCATCAGCTTCTTGCACTTTGACACCTGCAACATCCATCCACCCAAGCAGTGCTTTAAAAGCCACCCTCGGTATCAAAACAAACTTTATATGTGGACAACAGATCTCTGAGTTATCTTACGATAGTAATCTGGTGGCTGGCTTTTGTCCTCCTTTTTGTGTGTGTGTGTGTTAATGGATCACTTAGAAAATAAGTGGCACTTTTAGTGTCCATGAACTCTCATTGAACTAAGCTAAATTGCACTTGAGCACCTATGGACACACTTTGGAGAGGCATGTTAATACCAGATGAATTCATTGGAAGTCCAATGTAAAATGAATTCATAATCATGGGAAATCTGAAATAAAGGCTTACAAAAAGTACTTGGTAGCATGTTAAGTTAATGCCATAGGACGACACTCAGAATTTTGCAAATACAAGTGAAATCCCCATGAACGAGGGTGGCACAAGGGAGTTTATAATATAAAACATGGAAATTCGTCCCCCACCTGTGACCTTCAGTGTGTATAGGAGGGAAGAAATTAATATAATACTTCCCTGATAACAGGCTTTTATAAATATTATAAATCACGTTAGAAGTTTCTTTTGAATTTCAGGATTTCCCTTTCTCCTTTAAGAGAAAAAGGCTTCTTTTTGTTTCTCCTTTTTCCAAACAGTGCAATTGCAAAGAGCCAGGATCTGAGTGGAGCAGGGCTCAGAAGTGACCCGCTGGCTTTGGGAGTGCCTGTCCCCTGATGTTCTCACTCCCTCCTGGGCCACTTGGAGCAGGTGGTCTTTGCACAGCATCGCTGTGGTCACTGCAAGGAACTCTGCTTGCCAGCTCTGCTCTTCAAGAGCCACAGACCTGGATGCAGCCGAACCTTTTGCTGCCCTTGACAGGCCGCTTGTCACCATTATGTCAGCCTGCCACTTGTTGAAGTGTTCAAAACACCCAGTATAGCAAAATGCAACAAGTAGTGCTAGAAAAGTTCTGCAGCCATGGTAACTCCTGCTGGTTGCAACAGGAAGATGATTATTTTGTTCTTGTTTCTATACTGCTATTTGGTCCAGCTGAGACCTTACATGTAAAAACAGAGTGTCGCTGCCCTGCAGAGCTTGCAAACTATCAGAAACAGGTAAAACAGATGTTCCAAGAGATGGGGAACTTATTCAGTGGTGTAGCATACAATACAAGCATTCCTCATCTCTTGAATCCTCCAGCGTATGAAGGCAAACCCGTCCTGTGGTTCTGTGCTGCATCTTTTCACTACAGACCTTCTGCTGACCCCGAACAGCTTCTGTTCTTTGAGGGCTCTTTTTATTTTTTTTTTCCCCCTTTTTCTGTTGTTGCTCATGTTTTCCCCTCACATCAATTATACAGATGTACTGAGGGCCATGTGCTTTGCCACATCACAAAGGAAACCACAGGACTTCAGATCAGAAGAGCTGCCAGATGTCCTTGCCTGGCAGAATACCACACAAGGGTCACAGCTCAGGCTGCCAGACTGGGCTGGCTGCCTCTGCAAAACAGGATGGGGACATTACCTGGTCCCAGAAAAAGGGACCACAGAAGAGGTAAGCTCCATGCAAACACACAGCCCCACTGGGGATGGATTTTGCATTTGGATATTGCTTTTTCTTCTTTTTCCCTGTAGTAGATGCACTACCTACCATGATTCTTTAAGGCCAAAGCTGCCTGTTTACACTTAGGCTGGTCAGTATCTTATTTCCTACAAGCCCTTTGCCTTGGTGCCTTTGCAATTTCAAGCCCATGAGACCTCCAGGACTGTCCGTGCTTGGGAAAAAGGGGTGTTGTTTGTATATGGCTCACATTGTTCTTGTGTATGTCTTTCATTTTTGGTATGTCAGTGAAAGTCATTAAAGACAAGGGCTTTGAAGTGATTGTTTTCTTCAAGTAGCAACTCAGGAATAGGTTGTACTTTGTCTCCTTAGGCAAATGTGTGGCTACATCTCTCCCAGCAGTCTGCCAGGGATGCTTTACCTTTAGAGCTTGTAGAAATGGCAGACAGCAATGGGCAGTTTCACCCCTAGGGCTCTGCTGAATTCTCTTCTTCTCCTTTGGACACGGGACTTCTAGTTCCACTGCCTCCCCTCAGAACGGAGGGTACCCTTTTAATATGTAGTTCTTAGATGTCATCTCTGACCTACTCCATTCCAAATATATGGAGGGCCAGGGAGAGAGAAGAAAGCTACTCTAGTATTTCTATTTTTCTCGTGCGAAATTCCAAAGGGAAGGGCACCATTATGGACATCCAGCTCTCAGCTCTGAATCCTGATCCTAATTATCTATTTTCTTTCATGAAACTGGGGTTTGTGACTGGGAGGCACATGACCATCTACCACTGGTCTATGAATCTGGTTTTCTACTATGGTAAAAAAACCCTCGCTTGAAATAACCTAAAAAATCTTTGGAACCATGTAGATGACTCCAGAACTTAAGCCCAGTGGGGTTCGTTTTCAAAAGTGAGCCATACATGTTTGATACCTGAACATACTTGTTGCAGAGCCTGTTTAGACTCCTGGGCTACTGCTGAGTGGGCTGGAACACTGAATATATCAGTAGCATTCAGAGGTATCAGGTCTCAGGAATGTGCATAGGTGAAGTGCTGTACCCTACCAGCATGGCTGTAGCTTAGTGCTGGCCTTTGGCTCAGGACCCAGCTTGTCCAGCCCTGTATCTAAATGTCACTGGCAGATGCTGAGCATGTAGGAAGCCTTTGAAATGGAACTAAAGGCTCCACGGCACTTCAGGCATCCTTGGAAATTGTACTGTTCCTCCTCTTAAATCTGGTGACTTTGTCTTTAATTATTATTGCCTGAGGTCTCCCTGAAACAGGTTATAATTCCAAATTCTCCAGTCTAAAAGTAAATGGAAGCTGCTGATAGCAAATCTATTTGCCAATCTATCTGATGCATGTAAATACAGGATATCAATTTCAATTATTTGATAAATTCTGTCCATCCAAACCAAGTAACAATCAATGTAATGTTTCACTAGTCAGACAAGTGCGGACCTAATACATGCGTTTAAAATAGTTTACAAGTCTTTAATATTTTTCAGGTAAGTGAAATATTGGCAGTTGGGGATTGGGTTTGTATCTATCTTGCCCTTTTGGGAAAATTCCACTGGTGTCTGTTGCTACAGGACATGGGATGAATGAAGATCGATTCTCCATTGCCCCTCACAGTCATGTAATCTGTGATCCACAGAGCTTTCCTCACTTAAAAGGAAAAGGAAAGCAAGAGAGAGGATCCTCTGCAAGACACAGTTAGAAAAAATTATTTCTCTTTCTTGCTGAAATGGTGCCTGTGGGAATTCTATGGCTTGTGTTACATCTTTGTGTAATTTCACTTGAGCCTGTGAATGAATCAATGATGAGGGATTTTCTCCTTCATTCAAAGCCTGTAACTTTGTGTAGTCTTAAAGAATAAACCCCTCTTCACTCTTGCCTCCATGTGTAAGCCCTGAAGAATGCTGCAACCTTACCATGGAGGAGCACACCTCACCCCTTCCTGTGATTACCTCAGTCCTTTACGGGTTCTCATGCAAAATGTTATTGTAAACCTGCTTTGGCTCTGCTGTCTCATGGGGCCTCTCTGGCCATCTCCTGCCAGCATAGGTGTCCCTGTGTAAGCCAGCCTCAGAACCCAGGATGGGATCTTGGTGCTTTGTCCTCGGATGCTGCTGGTGCAAAAGGACTGAACTAAACAGCTATGTTAGTAGTGTCAAAAAGCTAAGCCACCATATTTCACTAGTGCTAAATACATTGAAAATGAAGAAATAATTCAGTCCTCCAATACCTAAAGAGGCTGAAAAGCAATGTGGAGAGGGGCTTTGGACAAGGGCCTGTAGGGACAGGACAAGGGGAATGGCTTTAACCTGCCAGAGGGGAGATTGAGATGAGCTCTGAGGCAGAAGCTCTTCCCTGTGAGGATGCTGAGGCGCTGGCACAGGGTGCCCAGAGAAGCTGCGGCTGCCCCATCCCTGGCAGTGTTCAAGGCCAGGTTGGACACAGGGGCTTGGAGCAACCTGCTCTAGTGGAAGGTGTCCCTGCCCATGGCAGGGGGTTGGGGCTGGGTGAGCTTTAAGGTGCCTTCCAACCTAAACTAGTCTGGGATTCTGTGGTTCTCTTTGCCTTTTTTCCTCCCTCTTTTCTTCTGTTAATGTGCAACTAGCAGGAAGCTGTTTGGCAATTCTGTCCTGATCAATGTGGCATAGAGGCTTGGACCTGGTTGCAAGAGGTGACTGCGAGCTGAATGTAACTTTTTTTCAGTTATTTCTGTTTCAAATGCTTCTGGCTGAATTTCTTTTATTTGTCAGTATAATTTGTCTGCAAAGAGGCATTCATTTGTGAACTCACTCAGCCTCTCCCCTGGTAGGAGAAAAGGCTGGGGTTGTCACTTGTTTGGGGTTTCCCTAGAGAGTTTTGGCATGTAACAGATTTAATTACTTAGTTGAGAGTTTCTTGAGTTCACCAATGCAGGCTAGAAACTACAAATGGCAGAGAAAGTGAGACAAGGGTGTGAGAGAGTGAATAAAGAGGAATGAAACTGTGATCTCTCCCAGATGTTAAAGAAATTTCTGTGCAGCTGAACAAAGGTGCTGTCTGTCCAATATAATTTTTATTCCAAACCTTCAATATTGCAGCTGACGGCAGAAAATGTGCAGTAAAACATGGGGAGGCCACTGGGTAATATCCACTGTAAAGTGTTAATTGCCTATTGAGGCTGTAAACTATGTCAATATGCCTGGATCTGAGTTATTGACAGCCTCCCATTTATTCCAGCCTCACAAAGCTGGGCTCTTTAGAACTGGGCTCTAATCAGTCATGCTTTACTGAACCCACCATGAAGCACCAGTCAATAAATGTGCTTGCTGTCTTAACCCTTTGAAGTTTGTAAAATTACAAGTGGGATTGATAACATTGATTTGGGGAGAACTCCTGACAGTGGAAACCCTTTGGAAATGAAAGCTGCCTATGATAAATGACACCTACTTTAGCCTGATGGTTGTTCTGGGTTTGTGGGGCTGAATCTTGGCTCAGTTCTTTCAGCACCCGAGGTCTGAGCTAGAGGAAGGGGTTGCTTCTCAGTTTTAAGTATTTGTAATGATAGAGTATAGGCAGCGAATGCTGTCTGTATTGCATTTATCACTACCAAAAATTCTGACATGGGTGGCATATCGCTTCTGATCACATAGCTGGCAAAAAGGCGCGGGACTAAAGCATCCCAAGCATCCCACAGGATTGTTTGCAAGAGATGGGGTGTTGTCCCTGCCCCTTATCCAGCAACTAAAACCACCCCAAATCATTCTACCTTTCCAGTGTCTACAAGATTCTCTATTTGAACACCCTTGTCTTGAACTGTCATTGAGTGTTGATGTGCGGCAGCTGTGGCAGGGTTTGAGGTGTGAACAAAGCATCAAAAAAAAAAAAAGCCCAAATCCTGCTCTCTGAAAGCTATGGGGCAGGAATGCCTTTGCCTGCAAAGTGTGGGTTTTGAATGTTTCTGAGACATGGTCTGGCTTGTGGAATGCTTGGAGATGAAAGACTCACTGATGTGAGGATAAAAGTTTATTGGTGGAATTCACCTTACTTGGTTACTTGAGAGTACTGGAGCTAATACAGTTGTATTGATTTACTTCATGTGGGTTTTGTTTTGTTTTTAAACAAAGTGACTCAAGCCTGGGGATAGCTGCTTTTTATTTGCAAGGATCAAAATCCAAATAAATACAGATGAATATTATCTGTGAAAGAGAAACAAGACCAAGGTGCTGCTACTGTTTGACATAATCTGTAAGCAATAAAGGTCTCAGAAACATTGCAAAGGATTAGAACTGGGGCAGAAACCCTTTCCTGTTGCATTTGCTTATAAAAATACCTATTTGCCCTGTAAACAAATCATGGTTAAGTGTTTCTTCCTCAATTTTTTTCTAACCATTTATAGAGGATATTTGTCCTTTGTTTCTGCTTTTTTCTTCCAGACTGATGAGGTTTTCTACTGAAGTATGTTTAGTTCATGTTTAGACCTCAGCACTACCTGGAAAAAGAGGCGGGTTTTGCAAACTCTTAACATGTAGTTCCAGCATAGCCAAAAAGTGTTAGCTGGTCCAGGCCTTGTGAGACATGGTGATTATGATGACCAGCTAATGTGCATTTTAAGTACTAACAATCTGCCTGTACTTGGTGCTAAGTGGTATTTTAATAATACTAATTAATTTGTACTGGCTAAATTAGGTGCATCTAGGTTTCAAGCAGGGAGGTTAGACTCAGGTTAACTATTTATTCTGCTCTTTTCTATGTAGTAGTGCAATTTTTCTGCCTGTCAGAATAAAGCCAGACATTAAGGAGTATGTGCAACTAAAATCCATACTTTGAGCCTGAAAACATACACTTACTGGGTAGCATTTGTATCTTTTCTGTAAATGATACTGACCGGCTATTTCTTACAGCACCAGCAGCTTTCTATGCCACAGTCTCTGTTTGCGGTAAATAGGTGCACTCGCAAAGGCTTATATTATCCATGTAATCTCAAAGAACTTGTGATTTTTAAGCAAATCAGAGTTGGGTGTAGTTTATTGTTTGTGTGCAAGGAGCAGCTGTTTTAAATACATACATTGCTTTTGCACTGTGCAGACTAATGTTTAGAATAACCACCCCCAAGCTGCAAAAGGAAATAAGGAATTTGTTTCCTTTCTTTTTTCCTAGCCTATTTTTCTTTTTATTAATTAATTTATTTATTTATAATCAGTCTGTACGGATTTTAATGTAACTTAAATTTTTTCAGCCTGGATGAATATTGTGTGGATTTCAGAGGAGTTTAGCTGGATAATTCTGCTAAGATTGAGGTACTCAAACTTGGGACTGGAAGTGCCGCTGCTCCTGGGTTTGGGATGAAGCAAGTTATTGCTGTGCAGCAGCATCTGTCAATAGAACTGTTAACTGTTTTGTGGGAAAACCTGCTTGTCTCCTGCACAGCCCTGGCACAATGAACATGTGCTATTCTGGGGCGGGAATGGGAACAGGTTCTTTTCAGGAAGTTGTGAAACAGCAGTGCTGCTTGATTGAAAGATTGCTGCCTGATAAAAGGCTTCTATTTCAGTGTTGCTTTGGTGTATCTTGTTTATATTAAGAGGGTGGGAGCAATATTGCTGGAATACGGAGTTTCTTTATCATGCTTGTATTGCAATTCAAAATTATGTGACTGTCTTCATTGCCAAAGAGAAGGGCGCAGGTTCAACTCAGTTAAATAAAAAGCTTTACATGTAATGAGAGCAAAATGCACAGAACTTCTCAGGGTTACCAGCAACTGGCTGCAGGTCAAAATACTCTGGACAGTGCCTTGGGCAGAAGGTGTCCATTTGTGGTTCATGGTTATGGGGGCAGCAGGGTGTATAAATTGTATGTATGTTCTCCCTCACTCAAAACTGTTCACGCTGGTGGGAGCGAAGTGTGTTTGATTTTAAACAGCTGCAGTTCATTGCACTATCCTCCTGTGCCGAAACTGAAAACACCTATGAAAGTATACAAAGTTCTCGCATGGGGGAAGAAAACAAGGCACAAGAAGACGAGGGGAAAGAAATGCTGAAAGTTGTAGCAGCAGGGGTAAGCACGATATATATTGCATATATTTTTCTCGTATTTGACAGAGAGGAACTCATCTACAGTTTATGGTATCATTTTCCACAGGCTTTTTATATGTGACCACTAGAGAGCAGACTTCACCTAGTAACAAAAACTAATTTGTTCTTGGCCTCTTCTTCATTTCCTCCTTTTCCCCAACCCCCTTCCACTTTTATACCTAGACAGAGAGGACTTCGATGGTTCTTAGCTTTGCCTCCAACGCTGTGCAATCTTTGGGCTAATTAAAACACCACAGACGGCCTGAACCCCGCATTAAAATTTGATGAGGAATTGATCAGCCAAGCAAACAGGAAATTTAGCTGTGTGAGTGAAGGTAATGTTTGCTCAAATGTGTAATGAGGTCCATGGGGAATATTTATGGGGACCTTAGTGATGGTTTCAGCAGTTCCTTCTCCTTGAAGTCATCTGACCTACCCACCCTCTCCTGCATAAGACTGTAGCACAAGGAAATCCAAAGCTGCGTCAGTCAAAAGGGAGCATGTTTTGTAAAATGGGTCATGTTTGGCTAAGTTGGTGCCATGTAAAGCCCTGCACGAGCAGTCGTGGCACTGCACATTGACTCTGCTGCAGGTTTGCCTTTGCACTAGGAAAAAGAACAAAAAATTCCCATAATCCAGGGAACTCTGTAGTAACATTGCTGTGGAACTCCTCGCACTATGTTAGCAAACTAAATAACTTGCTCAAAAAGGATCAGGCACTGTCTTACAGCAGATGTTAGCCTTATCCACATAGACTTTAGGATAAGCTATAAAAGCTGTCAACACACAGGTATTTGGAGGAAAGGCAGTATGCTGTCAGAGAGGGCCCTCCTCAGCACATTTTATCTATTTCTAATAATTGCTCAATATAAAGTATAAATGCTTTCCATGTGCAGCAAACAGATGAATTTACCTGCTTCTTATTTATCTCTACTCTGTATAAGGTAAATCAGCAAACGTAAGTCTGAAATTTTAGAGCAGGCTTTTCTTGATAGATGTTGCCTTCAAACCCGTATCTGCAAACCACTTCGACTGAAAGCACCCCTCAGCCTCTGGCTGCAGTTTAGCCTGACCCTGGAAGCATTTCCCTTTGCAAGCCGTGCCCACCCAGACATGGGCCTCAAGCACAGCACATCTGCTGGTCCCAGCAACTAACTGTTTCCTTCCAGTGTCCCTCAAGGCTACTTCCAATTTTGACTACCTATAATTAGAGGTGAGGCTGACACCTAGAAGGATAGATGACTCGTCCAAGCCATGTGATATAAAACAGGCAAGGACATTCAACCCAGGCTGGATGTGGTTCTGAACAACCTTATATAATGAAGGTGTCCCTGCCCGTGGCAGGGGGTTGGACTGGATGAGCTTTAAAGGTCCCTTCCAACCCAAACCAGTCTGTGATTCTATGATAAGGAGAGGCAGCCCACGTGATGCCAGTGGGGCAAGGGCAGGTCCCAGCATGAATTGAGTGGGAACCACTGGTAACCCATGACTGCAGACCCACTGGTGTGCACACCATTGCTTTGTTATGCTGTGAGAATACAAGACCAAAACCTGTTGTGACTGAACATAGCATGAGAGGTTAGCAGAGCAGTAGTGTTTCTTACTTGCAATAAAATGCGGGGAAGTTTAGTCATAGAATCATAGAATCATAGAATCGTAAGGGTTGGAAAGGACCTTAAGATCATCTAGTTCCAACCCCCCTGCCATGGGCAGGGACACCTTGCCCTAAACCACGTGGCTCAAGGCTCTGTCCAACCTGGCCTTGAACACTGCCAGGGATGGAGCATCCACAACCTCCCTGGGCAACCCATTCCAGTGCTTCACCACCCTCACTGTAAAGAACTTCTTCCTTATATCTAATCTAAACTTCCCCTGTTTAAGTTTGAACCCATTACCCCTTGTCCTACCACTACAGTCCCTAAGGAAGAGTCCCTCCCCAGCATCCTTGTAGACTCCCTACAGTTTAAAGTCAGTTTAAAGTGTGTGTGGAATAGCACTGAATCTGGGCAATTTTATGTCTTTCAAGTGTTATAGCAAGAGTAGTGATGAGATTTGTGTAAAAGGAGGCCAATTATTCTTACTTTCTAGAAGGAAATATTGAGGGAAGAAATTTGGAAATACTAAGTTGTACTCTTAAATGATCACAAAAAGCTGTGCTGGTGTAATATCTAATTTTTTTTATTTTTAATATGCCAAGGAAACTAGATTCCTGCTCTTATGCTCAGTGCATTGGAATAAAAAGTTGATCTTGTACATCTTGTTACAGTTTGCAGTAGCATTTCAGTCCATTTTCTAGGAGGAGGAGGAGCAGTGTAAAAGCAGTGTCAGCACACTCCTAACTGAGCTGGCTGTCTTGCTGCCAGGGGCTAGTGTCTGCATGCTGCTACACAAAGCCATGGGGACACCTAACTTGGTATATCTTAAATATGGTGCTCCATTAGACCATTTAAACATTCATTTATGAGTCTAAGACTCACCAGAAGAGCAGCTGTATTTAATTCCTGTCTGCACTGGATCAGAAAATGTTTAACTGAAGGAGATGGCAGGACACACCAAGCAGGCTGCAGCCTGCCTCGCATGGAGACTCGGGCTGCTCAGCCTGGTTTGGTTGCACAGGAAAAGAGTGCTGCAAAAACCCTAAAATGTGAACTTGAAGCACAATCTAATTACCCACATTGCAGTCATCAGGCACTTGTTTACATCCAGCTTTATGTGTGTTACTGAACATACTGCGTTCAACCTCGCTGGCACTTCCTTCAACTTGTGAGATGTGATTTGAACCGAATATTAAAACTTCAGGGACTGTCAATAAATCTTATTTTGAATTACTTCTGTCTTGCTAATTAAGAATGCTATTCAGAGACTGTGGGAGGGGACATGGGATTGTATGAGCATACATTAAATAAGCAGGCAGTGAATGCATTAATTCTCAAAACCAGGATAACTCATAGGATTGTCTGCTGTGGTGCTTTACTTGGGTGTTAACTCATTTTGCCCTTGTTCCCTAGGAGTGCTGCTGTGCCAGGCTGTCCTGGAAAGTGCCAGCAGTTCTACCCCGGCTGGAGAGATACTCACAACCCAGAACCAAGAAGTGTAAGATTTATGTGCAGCAATATCTGGATGCAGGCTGAATGGCTGCATGGGAAGAGAGCCTGGATGAGGAGTGATGTTCTTTAGAAGTGTTTTGCCCTGAATAACTCAAATTTTGTTTTAATGATAACTGTCCTGTCACCACTGACAGCCTTCAACGAAACAGAACTTTCCAGTAGTCCAGTCTTTGTCATCTGTTAACTTTATTGACAATAAGTTTCATTACTGCCTTGATCTAGTACAAAATACTGAACAGGGTTGGACCTAAAACCAGCCTCAGTACAACTGCTGTACTCCCCGGTAGCTCTCCATTTCCAGCTGCAGTTTGAGGTCGGTCAGTGAATCACTTATTTAATTCATTTGGTGACCAGAATATGCAGCTTTAAGTATGAATTTAGGTACAGTTGAGTCAGAAATCTTGGAGAAGTCCAAGTCCACTTTATTATCCCTGCTGCCTCTATCAATCAGACTTGTAATACTGCCAAAAAAAGATAAGTATGGTTTGTTTAAACCAATTTTCCATGAACCATTGCAATTGTAGCTCTAGTCTGCAATTCTGTTGATAGTTCACCAATAAATCTTTTATAATTTTGCCAACTATTAAGACTAGATTAGCTGGTCCACAGTTCTCTGGAGTCATACCCAACTCTCTTCAAATTGGAATTATATTGGCAATCCTGCAACTTTTGGCATTTACGAGCTTGTTTGCCATGATGTATTAAAAAGTTCACAGTCCACGAGTTCCTTTAGAACTCTTTGGTCTCTGTTCTCTTGACCTGTTGATTTAATTTTTTATTATTTGTTTTATCTTTGGCAGACAGCCGAAGATCGTGCAGACAACTTAGTTGCTTGATGATAAGTCATCTGATCAAACCAAGTAAAGCCATGACTTTGTTGAACTCTCTAATCTAGCTATAGCATATAAGGGGTGTTTATATACACTGGTGTCTTTGGTTTCCACTTTTGTCACAATATTCCTGCATTTTCAGTGTCTTTGTGTGTAGTTTCTCTGTCTGTATTTAGCAGTCAATGTATGCTTGCATATAGGGGGTTTGGCATTGACTTTTTTTGAATACATTGCTTAGTCATTGTCTGTTGATGTTTTGTTTATTCTGTTGCTGCCTCTTATTAGCTTTTTTAACTTTTTGAATATGTTTAAAAATCTTTTAAACAGGAATGTTTCTTGGCCAGTGTATCATTCTTTTAAATTATTGCTTGTGGAATTACAGCTTTTTCAGCATCCCCTGGAAGTCCCTGAACAATTTACAATTTTAAGGATGCTTTCCTTGTTAAACTTGATGCTCCGGGTCAGTTATTAGCCTGAGTCTTTAAAGCATAGAGAATAGGTCTTTCTAAATACTGTAGTGTTAAAGGTGTGAAAAAATACTAAATATATTTGTTATATTAATGACTGTTTGAATTCTCCTGGCTTTAATCTTGCAGTTCTCTGTGAGTTGCAGACCTCTTAAGAACACTGGTAGCTTCCTCTTCTTGAAAAGTTCCTGTTGGTTTTAAGATACTTCTGGCTATGCAAGTATATTTGAAGGATCTGTCTCTAACAAAGAACCTGTGTCAAAGACAAGGTTTAACAGGAAAATAATGTGATCAAGCTCTAAGTTGTCTTCTGCAGCAATTAAGTGTAACAGCACCTAATGGCAGGCTAGGAAGGATCAGCCTGAGGGCAATTTCTACCACTGCTTCTCTGCAGCATCTCTGTCTGACTTAATAAACTTTTCATGCATTAAGTTTCAGTTAAAGGGAACGTGCTTTGGATTTAAAATCAAACCAGGCGTGTGTTCTCAACAGTCATTTGGTAGCCGAGATGCCATGGAAAGCGCTCTGCCTCTGTTGAGGACCACTAGGAAGGACCACTGGTGGACAGGGCTGGATCCTGGTCAAAACCATGCCTAATACAGCAAAAGGACCAGGGTGGGTTTGAATGGCACTGAGCAAGGTTGGGTGACACCTGCCTCACGGTGCCTGCCTTCAGTGCCTGAGACAAAGTGTTTCTGCCTGAAGCCCTGGTGTTCCTGTCAGAGAGGGAAGAGGGAGCATGTTAATTATGGAATGTTCTGGAAACTCAGAAAATGACTGCCCTTAGTCGTGCTGTCATTCCCAGGGCTAACATTGAGGCATACACTGTTATCGTAAAGGTGAGGGCATTTTTGTTCCCTTTAAGGGCAGAGAGCTACCTTGCTTTCTGTGCTGTATTTTTTTCCCTTCAGAAGCATTCTCTCATTGCGTCCCCCCCACTGCTCAGGTCTGAGTCCCCTGTGGGTGTTGCTCTGCTTCAGCTGCTCTGAGGCACAGTGGAAATATACCCATTTGAGATGTCTCTTTGTTTTCCCATTGTAGTCTCTCACCAAAATGCTAATTGCTCTAGGAACACTAATGAGCATGTCATCAGACCTCCCTGTGATAGTAGCAAATGTTACATTCATTTTATAGACAGGGAATAGATCTGAGTGGGCTCACATCAGCAGAACCAGGAACAACTTTCATTTTTGCTGTTTTTTTTTTTTTTTTATGCGGCCTTTCTTACAGCGTCCTACTTGGCTTATTTTTATAATAAACCCATTTCCAAGAAAAGGGGGCACTATACGGCAAGCACAGTTCCAACTGTGCTTGTTCCAACAAGATCAGCGATAGGCAAATCAGGCACTAGGGATGGTGTCTGTCTGGCTCCCTGTGAGCCACAGGAGCTTTTTCCAATCACAGTTTAATAATAATAAAAAAAAATCTTAGTTAAGCAAAAAAGCCTCAAGTGACTTTTGGAGACAACGGGCTGAGAGGTGAATAACAATTAATGGCACCGGGTAGGTTGGAGCTGGCAAATCTGAGCTAAAGCCTTTGCAAGGGTAAATGCCCTGTTTTGGGGAAGCTGCTGTTGCCAGGTGCTCTGTTCCAACATCCAGACTGAGGGCAAAGAGAATGCTTTTCAGACTTTTTCATGCTTTTATACTTTTTGATTTGACAGTGTTTCTACTTGTGTCCATAATTCTGGTAACCTGGAATTGCAGGCTCTTTTTATGTCCTAAGTTCATAGCAAAGTTCTTCTACAGACACATTGCAGATGCTTACTAGTGCTTTGGGGCAGTGTGACCCCAGCCTGCAGACTGGTCAGTCACACACGCTGTATGCTTCTCTCCTGTAACTCTGGGATATGCAAGAGTTCAAACCCAGCAGTTCAGCACTTTCAGTATTTCTGAGGGTGTCTGTCTCTGTTGCTCCTTACCAAAAACCTTCAGCATTTTTTGGAAGGACTCCTCTTGACTGAAGGCCTCAGGAGCCCAATCTTCAGGATGATTCCTTATGGAAGTCCTTCAGCATCCCAGGAAAGACTTTTTACAAATGTCCTGTCATCACTTCAGATTCAGTTCTGACAAGAAGCCACAAGGGTCTCATTCATAAAAGCCTTGCACGTCATATTATATGCCCACAGTTACTGTAGACATTTCTGGGCTGCAATAAACTTGTGTGACAGAAACCATTCTTTCTTTTTACAGGTGACATCCTCAAATTGCTGGGTGCTATTCTCCATTGTTTTGCACCTTAGCTGGTCTTATCCAGTCATGCAAACTCCTATCAGATTGGAACAGGAGCATTTAATCCTCCTGCCCAGGAGAGTTAATGTTGGCAGAAATGAAAGGCAGTAGAGAATTGAGTTATATAGCTTTCCTCTTCTCCCAAAGTGAGCATTTCAAAGTTGTTCGTTGCAGACATAAATGAAGGTGCGGGATATGCAGATAAATGCTTTACATTGTGTATGACCTCTAAAAACGAAGGGACAAACTCCGTGCAATGTCACAAGTTGCAGAACAGTAATTGGCAGGGGAAGGGTCAACCTGTTTGTCAAAAGTACAAAATTAGATTAGAGAAGGCATTTTGGCCATGAGGCCTTCCTTAGGCTAAAGAAGAACAGGATGTTGTTTAGTTCTGCTGTGTCCTAGTTTCACCATGCCCTGAGGAAGACCCCCAAGGCTGAAACCTTATTTCTAATTGTTTTATAAATGACTTTTTCTTCCCTTTTTGGCATTCAAGATGACACCAATTTTGAACATGAGAGTTTCCGTTAGACAGACTTCCTGAACAAAGGAAGAATTTTATTCAATATCTAAATAGTCACTAATTTGTTGACTCTTCCTTAGTTTTCCTCTCTGTTCTCCTTTCTTGTTGAGCTAAGTGTATGGCTTATCTCACATCTTAAGTGGTCTGTATGGATATCTCACCAGAAAGAGTAAAACTTCCAAAGAAATGTAAGAATAAATACTAAATGTCTTTCAGAAGGTGATTTGTTCAGATATTTCACTCCAGAAACTTACAGGGAAATGCTGAAGTCTCAATCAATGCTGTGCAGGAGGTGAGCCCTTTCATTCTTGTTTCAGAAATATGATGATCAAGGCAAGCCTAACTAAGACCAAAGTCTCAGCTTTGGATGCTCTATCTAATACTCTAGTGGTTGGTTTCTTAGTAGTCTTTCCATCAGAAAGTATGATCACCCTTTGTGCCTGCTGGGTAAATTAGTTATCTGGAAAACTAAGCTTGTTACTAGCATCTATGTGATTTTTGGTGATTTTTTAAGATGCCTACACAATAGGCACTGACTATATGAGGCTGACTAGGCTGATAGGTAAGGTGAGATTTACTTTTTCTAGCTATTATCATTAAACCATGACTGATAAGTGTTCTTGTGCAGTAAGTTGCTTTTGTAGTAAAGTCATGAGAAAGTGAGTAGCTTGAGAAGCTGAAACACCCAGGATTTCTAAATTTCTAAACTTTTGAAACAAACCCAACTATCTCCAGAATCTGGTGATAGGCAAAAGATCACAGAATCACAGAGTCGTTAGGATTGGAAGGGACCTCTGGAGATCATCCACTTCAACCCAGAGATCTCTGGATCCCAAGATCCAGAAATTCTGAATATGTGGGGAGACAATTGTGTCATTTCTTGTGATGAAGCTGAGAATAAATACAACCTTGTGGGTGGGAAAACACACAGGCGTGGCTGCACGGATAAATCGCTTATCAAAACCAAACTTTATTTACACTTCAAGTGAGATAATTGTTACATGTTGTGGAGTCTCCTTCCCTGGAGATAGTCAAGAGCCCCTGGACACATTCTAGTATTGTGCTTGAGGTGACCCTGCTTGAGCAAGATGGTTGGACTAGATGACTTCCAGTCGTCCCTTCCAACCTCAACCATTCTGTGTTTCTGTAACGTGGATTAACACTCCTAACGTACTTTGACATACGTTTATGAAATTTTTGTTCATAGTATTAAGTCTGGAGCACACAAACATAGAGAAAAGCTGGTTTTGTCTGACACCTTCCTAAGATAAGAGAAATAGTTAGTTTAGACACGTCACTGTTGATGACTGGGAAAAGAAAGAGTTGGACTGCAGCTGTGAGGTTTTTAAGTTGTACATAGAAAGACCTGGTTTTGCTATCATTATAAAACCTGTAGTTTCAACATATGTAATAAAACTAGTAATATAAACCACCTAAATTAATTTCTAACAAAGTGTTAGATAGTAGCTTAATATCTTAGACTATTTTAAATAGTATGTTTTTGGAAAATCTAGAACTTCTGAGTGCGAATTTTGTGGGTTTTGTATACTTTTATCTTTTTTTTTTTCTGAAAGGAAAAATAGTTTCCAAATAGTTAAGACCTCAGTAACTGTCATGATTTGAATTGTTAGGATGTTATCTGATTAATGGTTATTAAAATGTCTTACTTTTTTCACCCAGCCTTTACAAACTGCTTTGTGGGTATTTGACAGTTTCATTATTTCTTTTCTTCACTGTATTTTCTAACTCACCTGTGCTGGTGCTTGACCTACAGCTCGTGTCAGGTTGAGTTTCTGTGACATCCTGTGTGTGTCTGACATCTGTGACATGGGCTGTGTGAGGTAGCCCACTGATACACCACCACCTAGGAAAGCGAAATTTTGGGGGGAAACATTTACCATAACCACCTTTTCCTTCTTTGGCTGTAACTGGCCATACTGAAAGGAAACTCCTTTTCCCACGCTGGAGCTCTTATAGCTGGATGTCACATGGCTGTAGTAACGTAAAATCTTTTTAAGCAACTACAGGCTTTAGGTGACTATTTCTGACTACCAGCTGATAATCCTTTTAGAGATTGAGGTAAACATCTTTACAAAAGCATAAATCACTGGTTTTGGGTAGGCGCAACTTCAGTGGGGCAGCATGAACAGACCCCTTTGTGAAATCTATTAAGCAACATGTAAAACTTGCTGCCGCAATTACAAGCCAAAATACAATATAAGGTGAAGTAAAAGCCAAACCCAACATGAACTGATGATAAATCAAATAAAAATGTCTTGTGCACTGCCCAGAATGTCAGGCTGTCCTTCGCAAGGAATGACTTCCATAGAGGCAAGAGGCCTGTGGGTGGAAGCTGGCCTGCCAGCCCTCTGTATACTTATAGCAGATATTTATAGAATGCTTAGAAATGTAAATAGAGGGCATATGAAAATGCTGAGTATAAAACATTACCAAAGATGACATGAATCCTGGTGCTTAATGAATCTAAGCAACCAGCTTTACAACTTTTTTTTTAACGTGTATTTTGTCATTTGCACAGATCTCTAATAAGAGGGAAGAAACTCAAAATGTTGCCTCAAGGTCTCATGACAGATCTGGACTGATGCAGATTAGAAGCACAAGAGGGTTTGGAGGTGAGGGATTGGGCTTTTCATGGGTTTTGCATTTTATTTAGAAACATACCCAAAGGCATCACTGACTTTCAGGCTCAGAGGGGTCATTAAACTGTATTGTCTGATTCCTGTGTAACTGGGAGAATATAAAAGCATTTAATTCCTTCATTTTGAAGAGATAGAGAGGTTTGAAACTTAGATGTCAGGATCACCCAGCCCTTCCCTACATAGCTCAGAGGGATGGGGGTCTGGCTTTGTCCCAGCATAGAACATGTCTAGTACAATTATACAATTTATTATTAGGTTTCTCTTCTGGCTCTTACTGGTTAGGGATGACTTTGAAAGATTTTATTCAGAGTGATAGCAAAAGGGTAATAACACAAATAATAGATTTAAATCAAAGGAAAAAGCTAGCCAGGGAAGCTGCTGGCACTGTGCCTTACTAGCTGGGCAAAGAGACTCCATGAGGAAGCACAGAGTCCCCATTTTGTGAGATATTGATAAGCAGAGTAGACAGGCTGAGACAGGCTGAAAGAGCTGGGCTTGTTCAGCCTGGAAAAGAGAAGGCTCCTTAAGGGGAGACCTTAGAGCAGCTCCAGTGCCTAAAGGGGCTACAAGAAACCTGGAGAGGGGCTTTGGACAAGGGCCTGTAGGGACAGGACAAGGGGGAGTGGCTTTAACCTGCCAGAAGGGAGATTGAGATGAGCTCTTAGGCAGAAGTTCTTCCTTGTGAGGGTGCTGAGGTGCTGGCACAGGGTGCCCAGAGAAGCTTATGGCCTGTCAATGCTAACCTGCCCCTGGGGAGCAGTAGGGAAATGGGGATGTGGAGACTGGGTATACTGGGGACTTCTCTTGAAAGGAAAGAGCTGTTGGTTGGCATGGTCCCAGGAGCTGGCAGCTCCCCAAGAGGAAGGATCTATCCACCTCCCTATGTGCTTGCCTTGACTGCAGCAGGTGTGGTTTGCACCCATACACATCCCAAAACATTTTATATCTTTGAAAACATGGTACTTCGTGATATTCGTGATTAATTGAGCAATGTCAGCACAGCTAGGAGGTAGGTGCTGCTGCGGCCAAGGAGGTTGTCATTAGCACACACTGACACCAGATTTGGGCCCAACACTTGTTCGCATCAAGTGTGAAAAGTCAAGACAAAGCTCTGCCTCAAACCATCCATAGCCCATGAGTAGGGTCTGTGTGTGCTACAGGTGTGTAGAGGGAAATAATAACTCACTAACTTTTGAGATAAGATTCAGGATGGGGAAAAAAGTAAGTTTTGTAATGCTAAGGCACACATGTATTGTGCATTGTGGAGAGAGGAACTGCAGTGCGTGGTGGGAAAAGTAGTTTCACCAAGGACTGCAGCCTTTAGGGGAAAAAAGTAGGGATTTGGGCACCTGAGCTGCTGTTCTTGGGAAGCCATGTAGCATTGCAGGAGGTGTAGTTCAGTATTGAACTGACTCTTTAGCAAATGACTCTGCTTCACTAGAACATACTGAAATGTTTAAACTTGCATCAAACTGAGGGGGAAACAAAATGCTTCCTCTGCCCTCCATGCACATGGAAATCTTCAATTTGGCTGAAATTGCAGGCAGGGTTGTAGAAAAATTGCTTTTTAATGCAAGATTCCTAAGCTGTAAAATTGTTATAGCCAAATATGCCAACTATGGCAAAGGAAATAGAGGCTAGATCTGCATATCTGTTTGGCTAATCTCAGTAAGAAGAGTAGGTTTTGTTTAGAAGGCTGAAGGTAAGATGTTTGGGCCACTGGCCAAAAATAGTAGAAAAGCTGTATTTTCCAGATTTGTGAAAAATGAAAAATTTTATGATTCTGCCTCAATTTATTTTCGTTGCTATTCATCACTGAAGCAAAACGTGCTATTTATTGCCTAAGAGTGTTTTTCCCACCAACATGGCAAAATGTCTTTACCAAAAACTTTAGCATCTGTGAGTTAAAAATGCATATAAGGATTTACCTTTCGTTCCTTTAGTGAACGCTGCTGCTGTTCTTATCTGAAAAACGGCTTTTTGCATGGACAGAAATAATGAAAAATGACCCAATTTCAGATTATTTACACAAACTAGCTTTAGTCCCACAGTTCACTTACAAACATAGATCACAGACCCACAGTATTTAAGCTCAGGCTTAACTTTACACTTGTGAATAGCTTTATTGACTTCAGTGGAGCTACTCATGTATGTCATTACATGTTTAGCAGATTGGGCTACAGAAAGGTAGAGTGGTCTTGCCTGGAAAGCGCTGGACTAGCTGCAAAGTCACAGTTTGGATCTGCAAGAGGCTTCCGTTATAATCTTAAATTAATTACTCTGTGACTTAGTTCCCATTTCCACCTCGGTTCTCAGTTTCTTCTTGCTCATTTCTGGTCTTTCACCTATTGCCATCATAAATTCTTTGATATGGGAATTTTCTTGGTGACTATTATTTGACACTTCAGATATTGAGTGTATGTAGATGCACCAGTACGAGAAGTGGTCCGTCTCCGTGTATCCCAGTTCTATTCTGTTTCTTTCCCATGTGGAGTGTGTATGTCTCTGCTTTGAAGATCTGGTGAGACTTGATGGGCTTGTTCTCTCTTTCAGATACAAGTATGATGCAGTGTCTGGTGCAAGGGAACTCTGCTTCCCTCTGGAACACAGATATGCATTTAATTTCCCCCCGTGAACGTCATTAATGGAGCTCTGGTTTTATTTTTATTAATTACCAAATTTTGAAAATTGAAGATTTAATAAAAACATAAATCTAGGTCAAATTGAGCTTGAAATACTGAAGTGCCTCTAATGCATTCATCCACATGATCTTTTCTATTAATCCAGCAAACGTCTTCCTTCAGTAAGCAATTCTGTTTCCTGTTTTTCACCCTCGTCCACAATAAGCACCTACATTTGTTTCTTCTTTTTTTTCTAGCCTAAAGATAATTCATTAAAGTAGCTCTCCCCTCCCTCCCGCTTTTTCTGATCCACCTCTCCACCTCTGAACACCCCCCTAAAAAACACCATCAATATTTCATAAACTTACAGTGACAAATGTATTTTAATGTGGTCCACAGAGAACCCGAGATTGATTGGCCTCTCAGAAATATGACACGTTTCAAAGCAGGATATTCAGGGAGTGTTTTAGTGCCTACATTAGTCAGAGAGCAGCAGAGCCTAAATTTATCATAGTTATGGCTTTCTCGGTATCCATTTTCTTTTAGCCGCTGACAGCAACTATCTGAATGGTCCCTATTGATTGGCTTTGTGGTTCTGTCTTTAGAATGCATTGGCTGGGGGGGAGTTCAGATAAAATTAAGTCTTGGCTTCCTGGAGTTTGTGTGTATCTACCGCGCAAGTGCAGACAAAGCTGGCTTCATTCATGCTGATTTTCATTCACAAGGGCATACATGTACGGGAAGGGAAAACTCACATCTCCAGTGATACTGTGGATGAACTGAGCCCTCTCCTTTGAAAGCAAACATTACACCATCCCAGAAGGAAGCAGTGAGGAATGATGGAAGACAGGAAGCACCTACTGCTGCTGCTTGGGTATGAGCGAACCATGCACTGATGGTTCGTGGCCTGGTGACAAGGGCTGGGGCTTGGAGAAAGCTGAGACATCTTCACATCTTCAGCACTGCTCAGAATCCCTAATCACAAGGAGTATTATCTGATGGGCTGTGCAAATAGTCTGTGCTGTTCTTGTCGTGCTCTGAACAGGAGACCTGTGTGTCATTTGATATCCTGTCTGCAGTGTTACATCCTTTGTGTGGACAATCTCAGTACTCTGTAGAGGTGTCAGTGAATTTTCAGTGTGGCGACCAAATTTTAAGATTACAGACAAGATGGTTTTCATGACAAAATAGGTTATTACAGTATTTTAAATGTTGAGCCAAAGAAAATGCTTGGTTTATGCAGTTTTAATTTAACTATGTAAATTTTAATTTAGTTTAAGTGAGTTACTTCTGTTGTGTAATGTATCTAGAAAGTTTTAAAAGTCATGCCCTATTACCCCCCTCCCCATTGTATTGATCATATTTATGAAAAGCTTTGAATAAGTCAAAGATGAGTTCTATGAATCTACTCTGGTAAATGCACAATTCCTCACTAACACACGTTTTTGTGGGGGCAGAACGAAGGTGTATAATGAAATGCACTTTTTAATTTACAGAACAGTCCTTTGGGCATCTTGTTGGATGAGGTGCTTTGTGTGCTTGAACCATTTTAAATTCCTACTTTCTCAAGTCCTACCCCCGTGCCTCCTCTACAGTTTACCAGTGTTATCAATCTAATACTGCTCATGAGTGCAAACCCCATTTTTAAAAAGCAAGAAAAATAAATTAACTCTTGAGTTATGGTTCAGCTTGGCTTCAGATTTTACTCCAATCTTTTGTACATTCCTGTTGTAAAATATGGGAGTTTGAGTAGTGACTAATGTAGGTAGAAAATCAGAATGATTGAGTTTATTAGGAGGGCAGAGAGATGGGTTTTTCAGGAGTTCATAGAGTTATGGAGTTTGAGACCAAGAGGAACACCTAGACTGTCCCGCTGACTTACTGTGTATCACAGACCATTGCATTTCACCTGGCTACCACAGTATTGACTCCAGTAACTTTTGTGCTTAACTACAGTGTAACTTGTGTCCGTCTAAAACGGGTATTCCAAAAGCATTCATTTCTTGATTTAAATATATCCAAAGCTGGAGAATACCCCACAATGTAAAAAACCAACCAACCAAAAAAACAAACAAAAAACACCACACACCAAAACCAAGGAAAAAGTGCCTGGTTTTTAATTGAAATCAGTCTGGCTTCAGTTTCCAGCCATTAGTTTTTGTTATGCCTTTCTGTGATAGATTAATGAGCCATTTAATACCCTTTGTTTTCTCCCCATGAAGGTACTTATACACTAATCAAGTTACCTCTCAATCTTTGTTGATAGGCTAAATAGATTGAGCTCTTTCAGCTCTCATTGAGATTTCAGTTATTCTCCCCCCAGTTGCTCAGATCTTTGTTTTTCTCAACACCCTTTAAAAAGTTGCCACACTGCAGCTGAGCTTTTTATGCCTTTTACTGGTCTCACCAATGTCATAAATAAAAGTATAATCACTTCATCAATCCTGCTTACTTCTCCTCTTGTTTATACCTCTAAACCCAACATTAGCCATTTCTGTCACAACATTGTGCTGGAGCTTATGTTGAGTTGCTTATTGAGTAAATCTTTCTCAAAGTAATTTATTTGCAGGGTAGAGGTCCTCCGTTAGCATGGAAGGATGGCATTTCTTTCTTTTTCGTTTTACAGAGTTTCCACTTCCGGGTTGTATTAGGAGTATATCAGGCTCTATGTACCCTTATACAAAGTTTACACTGCCCTGACTTGCCTACCACCATCTTGGACTCAGAACAGGAGAAACCAAAAGCCTCTGGACAGGTACACAGATGTGCTCTCCCTGGACTTGACAGATGGAACATGTTCCCTGGAGTTCCCAGAACTACTATCAGTTGGTAGAGGATGGTACTCTCACCTATTTTGTGCTATGATGTAGCTTTTTTGGTTTAAAAACAAAACAAAACACTACCACAACAAAACACCAAAGCAAACCAAACCAAACAAGCCCCCAAACAACCCCAAAAGCCAGAGACATGAGGGTAGAGCAGCTGTAACCAGCACCCTGTGATGGGGCCGTACGGACTGTTCTTTGTCCAGTTGACTTTGACTAAACTTGATGACAATTCAGTGGGGAGAGCTGCATTTTGTGCAGTCAAATTATTTATATACACTTCACTTAGTATTTAAAGAGAGAAAATGAAAGAGTAGGCCTGAGTTACGGTAATGCTGAATGTGATAATTACGCTTCCCTCCTAAAGGAATCCACGCCGAGACTAACATATGCTTTCATCCTCCAGGACAGACTCTTCTGTTAGTCTCTTTTTAAATAAATGATTAGAGCTGGCTGAGAGGATCTGCAAGAAGGGTTCTGCAGACAGTCTCGCAGGCTCCAAGAGACTGTGCACTTGGGCTGTGATTTGTTGCTCTGTATTTATCCTTTACAAATTAATTTTATTTGTATTGGGGATTCACCCAGAAGTCTTAATTAGGAGGAAAATTATTGTGTGAAGAGAGATCCAACCACAGACACCAAATTGAGACCAAATATTTGACAAGTGATTTTTAACATCTAATTTCTTACGCTTGGAGGATGACCGAGGGTGGGGTTTTGGTAGACAGTAGATGCATGGTGATGTCTTGACAGCTGGACTCTGGAGAAAATCTGAGGTTGGACATCCCCATATCTTCCCTTTCCCTCGCCCCCCTTCTCCCCAGAAAAGAAGCATCCAAAAATGCAAAACCACTTGCTTTAGTGCCATTTAATCTTCTGGGAAAGATTAAAATAGATTTCTGTTGATGCTGCTTCTTAGGTGGCTCTGTAATGTACAAATACATGTTTATGTGTGCCAGCAGTGGCTATTGATGGACAAATACATCGATTTGTGTTGCATGTGTTTCTGCTCAACAGACACTAGTTGTAATTCTCCTGCTGACCAGGTTCCAGTTGAGGCAGGGAGCTGCGTGCCGCGTGTAACACTAGAAGCAGGTAACAAAAACTGTTCCCAAACAAGAAATGACCTGCCAAACATTGCTCCAGATATCTGTAAAATGAGAGCTGAGGAACAGGGGGAGATGTCTGCAGGTTACTTGTCAACAGAAGGTAGGTCCACATTTGGATTCACCCCTCCCCGCCCCCCTTATTCAAGTTCATCCATAGATTACTGCAAATACTTCCCTTTCATGGAAATTACATCAAAGTAATACTTTCTGATGGTGTGGTACTTGCTGCAGAATTCAAACCAGTGAAATATAGACCACTGCAAATATCAACCAAGATAAAACTGGACTGCTTAGTAGCTGGATAAATAACACGGTAACACACAACATCACATACGGGTGGTTTTATGCAAATAAAGGGGGGGATCTGTGGAGGCAGCAGGCATGCCACATTGTTGTGGTGTTTTCTTTCCTTTTTTTTTGCTGTTGTGCTACCATGAATGAACTTTTGGTGTATTCTGTTTCTGAGACTGTTCATTTTTTTCCTCCCCACTGAAAGCAATAGCCCTGGGAAGATTTTGCTGTGTTCTAGAAGAGAAACTGGCAGGGAATTGGTCTGTAATGAAAACACTTTACTTGAGCTGGCTGGGAAAAATAATACACTCTGTCTGCTGAAGCATTCTGAGTTTGTGAGCTGTGTCTAGCGTTTATGAGAGGTGATAGAAGATGCCTGGAGGAGAGACAGGCATCAGACCCCACTCCTTTGTTGGTGAATTCTTTTCCAAGCATTGCGTGGCATGTCTGATGGAAATTGCTTGTGTCCTTACAGATAAAATGATGCTAGTTTGCTTTTCACCCTGTGTTTAGGTTTTTGCAAGTACCTTGTGCATTCTCATGAGTTCTCTTCAAGAGAAGACAAAAAGTGCAGTAAACGAAACAGCACCTCATCTCGGATGGCGATCTGGCCCATGACCGCGCTGTTCTGTGCTGACAATTGGCACGAGGTGGCCAGGGTATGGTTACACAAGAACTGATTTTAACCATACTCAACTGGCTGACATTGGCACCGGGACGTTTATTTTCTATTACATGTTTTAAGTTTGTAAACTGATGTGCCCAACTTTTGGTGAGATTTATTTCCTTACAGAAAGGCTGTATGTGACCCAATCCCCTGTTTTTAAACTTCACATCGCTTCTCAGTTATTTACTCAATTTATTTGTAACTGCTCTTTGCTTTCCAAGCTGTATAATTTGAGGTAAACAGAAAACAATGTGCTTACACTAATAATTCAGAATACTTTAGGTTTTCTTTCCCTTTCTGCGTCTGAATGAACAGTCAGATTGGAAAAGATGTTTTGTTTTGTTTTGGTTTATTTTTGAAAGCAGAAGTTCAATCAACTCATCAGGTCAGTTTGGGTTGGTAAAGTTGAAAGATGCAACTTTCTGTGCACTTCAGAATTAAACCCCTTGCTTTTATAAAGCAACATCCACTTTATGCTATAATTCAGTGCTTTGGTTGGTTTGTTTTCAGCTTCTGCTGTTCTTTTATAAGTGGGAATTCTGAAAGGACTCTTCAAGGAATTGTTGACATTCAGTTACACCAAAGTAGCTACTCTGAAAATAATTGTTATTGTAAATACAGTTGGTTCTTCCAAATTTTTGTTTTGTGATGGAAAAAATTGGAATTGAAAATTCTTGATCAACAATTTCTATCAATTCACAGGTTCCATTGGCTAAGAAAAATATTCATCTCTTCCACACCTCTCTTCTTGAACTATGAAACTTTAATGATTAATTTGGGCGTCTATGCTGCTCCCATAAATATATTTTGCATAGATTGCAAAGTTAAGGAGGATTAAATAGTTTTTCCTTCTTACTGGCCAGGCCAAGCTTTACATACATGTTTGGCAGCTGCTTTGTCTCTCATTTGTATGCTCTTTACAATTCGTAGAGCACAGCAGAGCAGATTTAAAGAGGTAGCTTATTAATAAACATAGGAAAATAAAAGCTTTCTGTCAGCAGTTTAAACTTGCATAAGAATGGTGGTGGATGGGTTTTTTCTGAAAAACAATGCTCTTAATAGGGAGAAAATGAACTAAATCAAAAGAACACTTAAATGTAATATTTTTGGGGGACACTGGAAAGAAGTTCACCTGGGAATACCCAGTAATCTCAAACATGAAGCCCATCTTTTTAGTACAAGCATGTTCTCTGTTAAACCTCTCTTGTGAACAATTAAATAGTTGCACTTATGCAATGAAAATGTCACACATACATGATTTCATTAAAACCATGGCAGACTCTTTTCCATTTGTTATTTGCAATGCGTATGTGTTTTATTCTAGCGTTGTTTGCCACAGATAAAACGGTGATAAAGTATATTTGTGCACAGAGATGGATTTGTTTAGGAGGGGAGGAGGAATAAGAAAGCGAAAAGGAGACTTTCTGGATGTAGGAAAACAGCAAAACCTGTTAGTTACATGTGGGAGCTTGATTACACAGAGGTGTGAAGCTCTTGGGGAACTGCAATAAGCTCACAATTGTTCAGGGCAAGAGCAGGTATGAGAGTATTACCCTTTTGGTGAACTAACAGTTTTGAGTGCTTCTAAAAACAGCTGTCAAGGAAGCTGATGTCTCCTTAAATGTTTCAGCTTGTCATAATATTCTGTAACCTGATACAAAATTACTCTTGATTTGACGTATCCATACAGAGTGACACCATGCTGCAGAACACACGATGGTTTGAGCTGTAGTTCTTGCATCTTCCTCCAGGATTCATGTGTTCTACTTTAAGTAGCTAGTGTGAAACTCAGCCCAGTTGGAAGATGCTCCAAGGTTCTCATCAGTCTCTGTTAGTGCATGAGCTGTATCAGTATCAGAACTGTAATCCTGAGTTACAGGTACAAGTCATCTATAAATAGCTGGGCATACAGGGAACTTTCTTAGAGAAAGGCACGGAAAAAGTTTTGTTTCTGTCTCGATTTAATGAAAAATCCAATTTCTGCTCATTGTCTAAGGCTGCAGTCCTCACAAAAAAACGTACATACCCACCTCTGTCACAGGTGACAAGCAGGATGTTTGTTCTTGGAGGCAGAAGCACAGTGTTTGGCTGTGGGAGCACAAAAGGAGCAGTGGTTCACAAGCATTATGTCTCATTTCATCTTTATTTTAATTCTGATTTTATTAATGTAAACTTTCAAGCCTCTTTTTATGGTCTAATTAAAAGCATGTGTACATTAATACGTAGTTTTCATAGAATCACAGAACCACAGACTGGTTTGGGTTGGACAGGACCTTAAAGCTCATACAGTTCCAACCCCCTGCCTCAATGTCTCAAATACTTTGAATTAGTTTCAAAATCTTAAACCTGTTAAATCACTTTCTGGAAAATTATATTGCTGCTAGAAGTGCTGCTATTATGGGTTTCTTATCCTTTGTTCTGTGTCATTTAGAGCAATGCAGACTCCATCAGGGAAGGTGATATCTTGTTCCTACAGCGTCTGATGTAGTGGGTGTTGGGAATAAAGAGCTGTAGTTTTGAAGAGAAGGTCCCAAACTTGGCTGATTTCCATTTTGCTTATATCAGTTGCTCCACCTGGAACCATGTGCAGTGTTTATGCTCAGACCATTATTGCTATAATAATGCTGCTGGTAGTGAATTGATTCAAAATTCTCCATATGAGTGTGATTAATTCTTGCCTAGATCTTTGTTGTTCTTGTTTCCTGTGAAAATATGAAATAGGTTTTAAATTGCAGCTGATGTTGTAAATGTCCAGGGAATAATGGAGTAGCTGACCCTGACAGCCTGTGCTCTGTGGGGATCACTTATTTTGTGAGCTAAAGACTAGTATGTGATGTGATGCTCAAATAGTTCCAGGTTGCATACCTATAAAGCTCTATTCCTAAATGTATCCCCCTGCATCTCTTTTATTCTCAAGGAAAAAATAGTATCATTGCATGAAAACACTTTGCTTTACCACCAAAGCCTATACAAAACACAGATACTACTTTAAAAAAACCCAACACCAAAACTTTGTTAATTCCTAATATCTGCTACTTACAAGGTGTGAAAAGGTTCTTATTCACGTAACAGATGAAGTGATGATATTGGGACACTCTTCCAGATGGCAATGTTTCTCTCTCCTCTTTGCAAGAAACTTGGTTCAAGGAACATGGGGGGTGAGGGGAAATGAAATTGGTTGGAGCATTTGTAATCTGCATATGCTTGTGCGTACGTGTGGTTGTTCTCTCTCCCCATGTCAGGCGTTCAGCAGGTAAGGAAGCATGACAGAGATGTGTTAAATGTCAGTCATCCCCAGAGCCTCCAACAATGAACTAGGATTAAACAAGAAGCTGTGGAAGAGGAAAAGAAATCCTTGTGCAGGTTTTAATAATTCATAAATGTTGCATCTATTTTACTATTCTCTGCATTTAAAAACAAGGCCCAAACTATGCCTGCAAGCGTGACTTTCCCTTTACAGTAAAAGGGATTGAATTCATTATGGTAGATTCTGGTTTTATCAGTTATTTATTTATGCTCTTTTGGGGGTGATGGCTATCTTGCATTTATCAATGGACCAAACAGAGAATGTTATGTCCAAATCTAAATTTAAAGGCTTTCATAAAATTGAAATTTAGGAAAAAAATCTACCTTTAACCCAAAATAATGACAATTTGAAAGTCTTCAGTATTCTGTAGCTTCTCCAATCTTTGTTTAAATATATGGACCAAACTATAATTACATATCAGTTAAATTGCACAGAACAGTGTCTCCTTCTCTGGCTTCCAGAGATCGGACTGTGTCATAGAATCCCAGACTGATTCGCATTGGAAGGCACCTTAAAGCTCATCCAGTTCCAACCCCGTGCCACAGGCAAGGACACCTTCCACTAGAGCAGGTTGCTCCAAGCCCCTGTGTCCAACCTGGCCTTGAACACTGCCAGGGATGGGGCAGCCACAGCTTCTCTGGGCACCCTGTGCCAGTGCCTCAGCACTCTCACAGGGGAGAACTTCTGCCTAAGAGCTAATCTAAAGCCACCTTCTTTCCGCTCGAGGCCATCACCTTGAAGTATGATTTGAGCTGTGACTGCTTTGACTTTTCTTCCATGGCTTTTCACTGTGACTCCTCCATTTTGCTATTTGTGCCCAATTTGCCCTGAACCACTCACTGCCTGGAAGGTCTTTGGAAGAAGACAGACCTAAGCATGTAAGCTGTTAGATATGCCTGTTAACTGCTCTCTCGTTTAGGTAAGGGCAGCTTTCCACATATTGTTCAACACTAAAAAGTGACGCTGTTTGGATCTTTTGTGATCCTAAAAATATCAAGGATCTGCAAATATTCCTGTACTGGAAAACCATTTGCAAAAAAGAAAAAGTGGATGACTGAATAGGAGTGGGACTTTCTCAACCACTTTCTCCTCTCTCTGTCCCCAGTGTATAGATCCCTTACCCCTGCACTGCTCACCCCCACCCCATCCCCTTCAGACCCCCCAAGCAGTACATCTCTAACTTAGTGTGACCCTTTCTGGGGAAAGGAGAGAAGGTGGGTGTGAAGTTCATCAAGCTATCAGCCCATCCTTCTCCTTCCCCTGCAAAAGTAGCAGAGTTATGCGGCTAAAACGGCTCAGGCTCTGGGAAGATGAACACAATTGGGGCTGGGAGGTGTGGAGCAGGGCTGGGTTGGACCACCCAGGCAACCATGGAGCAGGGCACAATGGCACTCTTCTGGCTGGCTGGTAGCAGGGGTATTGTTTAGAATCATGCTGCTGCTGTGGTGTTGCGAAGTCACCCCATCAGTAATGTTTAGCACCTCATCAGATCAGCCTTGTGGAAGGTAACATTTCTGCTTGCACAATGGTACGGGTGGTGTTCTTGTGCTGGAGAGTATATTATGAGAATTTCATGGTTCCCAAATATGCTTCAGTGTAGAAATAGGTGCTTGGCAGGGATCATAGTGTTGGGATTTGTACGTGTAAAAGGATTTAATATATAACTTTGTGAATCTGATCCTGAAAGTGAGGGATTGATGGCATTGATTATAACTAGGCCTGGTAAAAGCTTTGTTTCTCTGTTTGTACTTTTCTATAAGTCTACTTAATACCTTGCTGTAGTAGCTCCAATGCTATACGTCTGCCATGAGTTTGACAGTTATGCTGAATTGCATGACTGCCAAGTGAATGTGGCTTTGGCCAAATGTCCACTAAACATTGGGACAAAATTGCCAAACTTGGTCTTGCTTTTATGATCTATACAAATTTGTGGGTCTAACTCAAAACTCTCCAGTAGAAAACAGTGTGATGGGTCATGAAGTCACTCATCTTTCTCTTTAGAAAGTTTTTACTGGCCAAGAGGTGTCCGCATTGAATGACCAGCTGGAGATGGTCTTTGTGCTGTCTGATACTTGGGTAAACTTCCACCTACTTTTACTACCTGCATGTTGATCTTTAACTAAATTATTTCTTTTCCTTGAAGCCTGTCAAATCAGTTTTTCTATCTAGTATTGCATGCCAGTCCTGATATCAAGGGGAACTATTCTCCTGGAATGGGAGAAGGAAATTTGGAATCTGTGTGTTAGGTTAAATGAAGGACTTTTAACAACTGTGAAACTGTAGGTGAACGGAATTGACAAGATTACCTCCTGAGTTAAGAACAAGGAGGTTCTTAAGAGCAAGGAGAGCACTGCTGTGCCTTTCTTCTGTGGATATCCAGTCTTGTGCTTTCAGGTGAGCCTTTCCTGGGATCTTAATGCTTAGTGCAGGGTTCAGTTGTGTAACTTGCAACATGTCTTATTAAAATATACGTTCTGCCTTTATAAATATTTAAAAACAAGCACTTAGTAAAGATTTCATAATAGCATCTAGTAAGCTTTTATGAACCATTAACAATGGTATGATGAACTAATTTGTGTGGTTTCTATGCAGAGCCAAAGAATGGAAGATGGGAGGGTGCAGAATCCTTGTGGGAGAAGAAAACAATTAATCAATTATTAATTGTCAGCAGAATTGTAATGTCTTCTTCAGCTCCACTTTATTTAGCTAGCATGTAAACTGGGGAGGGAGGACCCACTCAGCAAACCCTTGCTGCTTAACCCATGGGAAGAAAATTGGACCTTTGGGTATTTTTAGGGCAAAGCTTAGTGTTAGTGTTATTAGTTGGCTGTGATGGCAGGCCCATGGAGGTGTGCTGACTCCTGCAAGGACAGACGTATCCTCCTTGCCTGGCTGGAGTCCTGCTTTTGTACAGTAAGGTACAGAATTAGAAAGAAGGTGGCAAAAAGTGACTTTAACACTTCCTGCAGAGGAATTTGGGAATAGGAAATAAAACTTTCAGGGTAATAAAGGCCCCAAAATGGATGACATTATTTTATTGCTTAACAAATAGATTCTTTGTAAAAGCTTGGAATCAGGAAGAAATACAGTTGAACTGAACCAGCTATCCACGTTTTACAGTCTGGGTGTAATGTGTAGCCTATTTTCTATATTAAAAGAGAATAGGGTTTTGGCAATTATTTCGAAGCAGTTTATATAGAAATATTTGTGCAAAGGAGTAGATTTGATACCTGCAGAGTATTTGGCAACATGGTTTGTATCTTTAAACAAAACAGAAATTCTGATTAATGTTTCAATTGTTAACAATTCCTAAGAACATTTTAAAAAATCTCTGCTGCTTTTCTTTCGTCCAAAGAATTTTCTGGTAAAGCCTTTTTGGATTGATTGGTTTGTTTCTTCCTTGAAGCAATCCAGTTGAGTGTATTTAGGGATCATCTGCAGAAGGTGAAACTCTCCTTTGAAAGCAAATCAAGTGGGATAGACTTGTAAGTCTTCCAGAGAGTCGTGTAAGTACTTGGTGGGTTTTTTTGGTGTGTTTCACACACACACACACACACACACACACATGCTCTCCCCCATCCTTGCTTTCTTCAGATTTCTGGAACAAGGTGTCTGGCACCAAAGCTGTGAAGAAATGGCTGTAGGCAGGATTATTCCTACTTCCTTCTGAAAAAACTGCTGTGTGTATATTTACCATCCCTTTCCACCACATCAGCCACTTCAGATGGTCACAAACCAGAGACTGACAGGTGAGCATAGAAGAAAATATTACAGGCATCAGTTTTTCTTTAGGTGGTTGTTGCAGGGGAGTTGTTAGCTCCTAACTGACATGCAGCTGGTGAGTAGCAATGTGGAGGGAGGGAGAGTGGAAAGAGGTAACGGAGGGAAAAGAAATCTTACCTTGGCTTCACCAGTGGCAACATGAGCATATGCAATTATAAGATAGCTGGCAGATGACAGAGTTAGTTAATGTAACAAGCCCTGTAAAACATTTAGCCACATTCTAGTGTTTAATCAGCTGTGTAAAGTGCAATATCTATCTTTCAATTTTATGCCATTAAGGGAGACAAGATTTTGATTAGGTACTTAATCTGGGCAAGAGGAAAACAGGCCCAGAGCAAGCCCACAATAGGCAGCAGAAGGGACATTCGACGAAGGATTCGATAAAGGAGAAAGACAGAAATTTAACGTAAAAGAGAATTAGTGCAGCTCCTTTCAATTTAGTGCACAGATTTTTATGGACTAATCAATTAGAGGCTGTGGTGGTGCTGCTGGGAAGTGGTGCCGTGTTAGAGGCTTTGCCATATTAATTCTGTTCATTACACTGAGGTCAGATGGAGTGCTTTGGAGAAGCCCCTGCTGCTGAGCAGGTCACGTCGTGTGTGTTGTCCCTTTGTTTAAAGGGGTGAATGGGTAAAGCAAGCACTGAAGTTGTGGGGCAGTTTTTTGTACAGCATCCTGCTCTGTGTGAGTGTATGCAGGTTCATAGAATCACAGAATGATTTGGGTTGGAAAGGACCTTAAGATCATCTAGTTCCAACCCCCTGCCATGGGCAGGGACACCACACACTAGACCATGTCACCCAAGACTCCGTCCAACCTGGCCTTGAACACTTCACTGGGTCAGGAGGGTAGCAGTATGGGCTTCCTGTAATAGGAAGCCTACTGTCAGAGTGGGATCTTGCATGAGAAAAAGCTTTACTTTTCTGAGAAAGATGCTGTGCAGTTGGGGATAGGGACGACAGAGATTCATTGTTCATGGAGCTGAAAGAGTGCGGGGTCACAAAACCTGGTACAAAGGAGGTGAAGAGAAACCTTCAGGAGATGAACTGAAGAGGATGGAGACCTAGACAGGGAAGAGGACAGCTTTCAGCTTCTCTGAAGTAGGTGTCCAAAGGCCTGACTGTTCTTAACTGCGGTGAGGGACGTTGCCAGGAACTTAACTGGGAAAGGTGTTTGGGTAAGCACCATAAAGAAGGATACAGATTTGGACTTCTTGAATCTCTCAAGGGCCTGGAATATCTGTAGTGATTTGAGGCTTGAACTGCGATAGCGCGGAACACATCCTGAGAAGGGGTATTTGTCTTGTAGAAGCATGGGAAGAGCAAAATGAGTCAATTGGGCAATGAGAAGGTCTGGCATCAGGTCAACTATGACTTTCTAGGGGTTCTCCAGTAAAGACCTTCTTTCTGTATGGGAGAACTCTTCATAATGCAGTACAGTGGAGAAACTAAGAAGAAGTATTTCTGGACCGAGAGTATGTAATATGTCTCCTCCCACCATTTCGAGGGGCTTCAATGTTTTCTTGTTAGCCTGTCCTTTTCCATGCAAGAGTGGTCAATCCATAATCCAGCCTGTGTCCCTGGCAGAGCTTATATTTTGGTTCTGACCCATAAGCAGTTGACAGAACAAGTAGTTTTCTTTTTTTCAGTTGGGGTGGACTGCAGTGTTTAGGATTGTATCCACTCACATGGATGGTCCTGAAGAGGCTGGAGGGCAGAGAATATCTTTGGAAAAACACTTCTTTTTTTCATCTGTGTCTTGTTTGTGGAGGAACCTCTAGGACCTGCACCACAGTGTGCTTCATGCATTGATTTTAGACCTGAGTAACCTGTAAAGATCAAGGGAGAAGAGACTGCAGATGTAAAGGTTAGAAGAAAATCTTGGTTATTCTTTTCAATGCTGATTTAAAAGTAGTTAATTTCTTCCTCAAGTGTTTCGCTTTTTCTTAGCTATTCTAGCTTTCAGAAAGTTACTCTAGCTTTCAGAAAGTACTTTGTGCTCTGGGGCAGTACTTTGTGCTCTGGTCTACAGCAGCCTTTGAGGCTGACCCACCATATTGTAAGACTCACAGTAAGATGCTCTCTGTTTTAAGTGGAAATTTGTCAGTCATTCTGGGTATATGTATGTAAAGCAGTGGAATTCTTGTATGATACGAACTGGTAAGTCCATGGTCTCTAGAAAAGCTTAAAATAGAATTGCCTCTTAACTCCCCTGTCTTTGGTGTGGTGTGTGGGTTGGGATTTTTGTCACCTTCCACATAGTCTCCATTCTGCACTGGCTTGTGTTGGGCTTCTTATAGTCTCCTCTAATTCTATTAAACCACAGAATTACTTTTTTTGTTCTAAATACAGTGGCTCCTTCAAATCCTTGTCTCCTGAGGATGATATGACAAAGCAGATTAGTTTATAGTAAGCTGCAGAAAACTTGAACTCCCTGACTGTTCAATTCATGCAGAGTTATGACAGGTTATGCCTGGAGGCTACAAGTTAGGAAATTATTTTCTGTTCAAACATTTCATTTCTCTGCAACTCTATAATTCTCTTTCTCTTCTTATCTTTTTTTGTCTCCTTGCAAGGGAAGTACTGTGATATAAAACACTTTGGCTCTGGTTACTCCTTCCCTGCATCTATATATGGGACTAGGAAAATGAGATGCATTTTTTTCTTTAATCATCTAACCATCTTGTTTGCTAACCAAAATAATCTTGTGGAAGTCACAGCTGAAAGCATCTAATGCAAAGGGAAAAGAGTATGTTTTTTTAATCTCATTAAGTCTGTAAAAATGTGGCATTTGGAAAACACTGCTAAAGGCTGATGTGAAATGGGATAAATGAGGGTGAATTCCAAATTATCAGGAGCCTCCAGTTAGGATTTGGTCCTGTACAACTGGAGACAATAATTGTGTTTCCAGGGTGTACACTTAAATAAAGAAAACGGGGAAGGAGAGAGCCTTTCTAGGCTGTCTATTTAGAATAAAAGCAGAGAGACGAAGGGTATCTACCTGCTTGCATTTGTTCTTCTGCAGACAGATTTTTGACTCTTCTAAAACTGTGTGCAAGGACTTTGAGTGGTGTTTAAAAGTCTGCTTTTGGACCAGCAGCTCAAGTAGTGTGGCCATGCACTGGGATTGGTTCCCTGATAGGGGAACCCTAAGTTGAAAGGCAAAGCTGTCCTGGGAGTAAGGGACAAGTCAAACAAAGGCACAACTACCTGCAGTGAGGCTCTAAGCGTCCCATCACGGTCATAACTTTTTTTGTCCTTGGAGCTGCCGGTTTCCTGGCTTATCCTCTTTGTGTCCATGAACTAAGCCAGGATCTGATTTGAACAGGGATATAAATGTACTTCAGGCAGAAAAATCCCTGTTGGCAGTTCCCATAAAACAATAAAATCATGTCAAATTTGACTAATTCTTGGGATGCATTGCCAGCAGAAAGCTGACAGTCTGAATTTGTCATCACTGGAGGGAAAAATGTGTGTATTTCTCTGTGTCTGTGCACGGGTGTGGGGAATAGACTGGGGGAGAATAAAACAACTATTAACAAAATGGAGACAGCATGGCACTCCATTAATGTTATTAATAACCCTATCAGATTTTATTGAAAAGATGCTCTCTGTATCTGAATTTGCCCCTATTTCAGCCCATTTATTAAAGCCGAAATAGCTGGAGTCACTTCAGACCATATTTATTATTATTATTTGCTGAAAGAATGCTGTGATTATGGGTCCCATTGGAATTAAAAGAGACAAAGTGTCATCTTTCAGTCTCTTTTCACCTTTCCAAGGGAGCAGTGGAGAGAATGTCTTCCTCTCTGTCTTTTTCTATTAGACTTCACTCTAATTCCTATTAATAGGGTTCTGAGACCTTCTGTAACACTTGAAAATTTATCTATCTCTTAGGTTTGGAATGGTGATATTAACAATAATGGTATGCAGAGGGGAGTATTTTTTTTATGCTTCCTGTTCTGCCTTCCTGAGCTGGCCATTGATTCCTGGCACTTTACTGACAGTTCAGGGATGTCTCCAAAATATCCTGTGGGCTCATTCTCACGTAGTTTTAATGAGACATGAGAAGCTGTTTCTGGTTTTAGCTGTAAAGCTGTGTTAGATATGGGGAAAAAAGAGTGGGGGGAAGGTCCCAGACCGATATAGGCTACCAGTCGTATGGATCCCCTTCTGTGGTCCTAGGCTTGAGGTTACTCATGCTCAAACCTGACTCTGGCCATATGGTATTAGGTATGGAAATTGTATCACTGTGGAAAACAGCTAGAATTGGTCTGAGATGAGGTCATGTTTGTAAGAGCAAAGAATATGGATGATACTGAGTGAAATGACTGTGCTGGGGTGTGCTGGTCCTATGAGGAGAACCCCAAGTGTTAGCACTAATGCAACTGGGGCATCAAAAAGTTCTGTGAAAGGGGCAAGGAGAGATGATGAATGATGCCAACTCTCTCCTTGAGGGGAAACTGGGAAAGGCCTGTTGTCCTTCTCTGAGAAGAAACTAAGGGCATTGCTTGGAGGATGAGGCTTCGAGCCTTTCACTGGAAAGGGGTGAGGTGGGAGGCAACAATTCGTGAGGAGTAAAAGGCTTTAGATAATTTATTTTATTCCCATTTTTATGTGCATCCGAACTTATTTGTTTGCTTAAAAAAAAAAAAGACTTCTCCCAAGTTATCCAGAAAAGCTGATTTGTTCAGTGGCTTGCTGGCTGGGAGCTGCAAAATTCCTTTATTTGTTCAGATACCTCATCCAAACTCGTGTTAGCTAGCATACCCCTCTTCTCAGACTGTTAGTACCTCGGTTTATGCAAATATCCCCCAGCATTTGCATATAGGGATTATTGGGTCAACAGGTAAATACTGGAAATGTGGGGAAAAAAGACAGCTGAGTACATACAGACACACAAATACATACACAAGCAGCTATTTTCATGCACAGATAAGTCTATCCCTTTGCAAATGGCTGCTTTCACCCATCTGCAGGAATTCATTTTTAAAGTAATTCTAACTCTTAGAGGATAGTGAATTAGGAATTCTCTGATTCTTCTCAGGTTTGAGGTGCACATTCGAGCTAGGCCTAAGCAGCAGTCATGTGAAACCAACTGAATGACTCCTGAACAAAGCTATTCTTATGGTGATTTAATGACTGACTCCTCTGAGCCACATCTGTTCCCTCACTCACTACTATAAAAATAGTATAAAAACAAAATATTTGGTCTCAATCCAAAAGTGCACGTGTTACACCTACAACTTGTTTGGACATCTTGAGGTCAAGGTTGACTCTGCAAGAAAACACCACTGAAAACCAAGTCTGTGTTTTGCTTCATTGCTCCGTCTGCCCTTGTATTTTCCACTCCATGCAATCTCTCTCCTTTTATTAGAAGACAGTTTAAATTTCATCATCAAAGATGAAGAAAAACAACCACTGTGTAAACAGAGTGAACAACAATAAGGGAAAACAAACGTATAGTAGGAGCCTGGAAACATATTTCCCTGCCTTCCTGTGCAGGAACAATACCAAAAGGAATAAGAACAGCAACCTTACACCAAAGCAGGGTTGAAAAACAAGCATACAGTCAACTGGATGTTCTGAGAACGTATCAGCTACTTAACCTAGCAGAGAAAACTGAACTGAAACAAGAGACAGCATGGAGAAACACTAGAGCAACGCCTTGGTTTTCCTTATCAAAAGGAAAGTCTCTCCTTCTCAATCTGAAGTTTCTAATCCTTAGCAGCTTTGCTGTTTGTAGCAGTGTATTTCATGCCTGCAAAGTAGAGAATGTCCTCTGAAGACACTAACGACGTTGAATACTTAGCTGGTACATCTTCTTGAGGCCTGCTTTTCCCAAAGTCATCTGGTAAGATAGGGTGAGGAAAAGCTCTTTAAATGTACTTTTTTTTTCCTTCTTAAAAACCTTGATTTGATTAAGTTTTGGCATTACATTTGTTTCATGAGAGACAGGAACTCCTCTGATTATTTGGATCGCAGAGTCAGGTAAATCAAAGGAACAGATCAAAAGAAGAGGAAATATTAATGAAAATCTATATTCTTTGGTCAGCATTTTTAATAGTTCTTGTAGAAAATCAAAAAGGAGAATCAGCTGTACCTCGGAAACTTGTCTGATAAGGATGATATAATGCAGTGCATTAATTCAAACTTCAGTACTACATACAGCTGGAAACAAAACTGAAAAATGATGTTCTAAATAATAAAGCAATATTTGACTGTTTAAAAGCCTCACAGTATGAAACTTGTCAAAAGTTGACTCTTGCAGTTGGCTTGGGGTGGCAGAGCATAGTAATAAAGCCCAAATCTGAGAGGCTGGTGTTCCTGCACCAGAAATGTAGGTGGAAGAATTAATCACTCCCCTTGCATTTCGTCTGTGACAGCTGCTGGGTGGAATATTGGGAAAGTGGTTTTTAATTTTTGGATTCTTTTGGCTTCTTTGCTTTAAACTATGTCTGATATTGCACAGCTAAGTGAAGAACTGGCATCAACAGTGCTGGGTAGATTTGACTGCAAAGGTTTATCTGGAAAAGGCTGTTTAGCATAAACTAAGTTCCTTTGTGCGGTTTGACTTGGAGCTGTTTGAGCCAGGTGGAGTTCCTTATCTCGAGGATGATCATGAGTGGAGTACACCACACAAACAGAATCTGAGGGTGAAAACTGAATTATTGTCAAGCCTCATATCTTGGGAGAAGTGAGCCTCAGCTCTGCATCCTTCTTCCAAAAACTGTAAGTGAGAATGGCACTGATTGTTCGTGCCAAGCTTAAGGAATCCTTCATGTGGAAACGCAAACCAAGTATCATGACACTGAGTTAAGCGTAATGCAATACGAGCATCATTCATTCGGTTTGGAATTCAGAATAACCAGGCGCAGCTCATCGCCCCATCCTAGTCCTCAAGCTTTTTATTCTTTTTCTTTTATCTTCTTCAACTGCAAGAACTGGAAAATGCGAAGCTGGAACCATGAGCTCTGTAACTGTCAGCAGCACAGTCCCAAGCACAGGGCTATTTTGCTTTTGTGAGACAAAGCTGGAATGAAGCAAAAACAAAAACAAAGTGCAAGAATGCTTTTCTTTTCCCTCGAGGCCCTGGCTTGCGTAGGCTGGATTAGACAGTGGTATTACTTGTTACCTCCTACAACAGCTGTCTACTCATTGTGGAGGCAGTTTCTAACCTACTGGAACTGACTGATTTTTTGCAAACAAATTTGATTGTCCACTCAACCTCCAGCTAACCCTCATTGCTCTCTAGTAGCAATGCATGAATGAGTGCCATCTCCATTCCTCAGCTGCCACTATTTACAACTTCCTATGTTGATGCAAATAAAAGATGGCTGTGGTCCATACCTCACACTCACACTGAAGCTGTATGGGATAAGGGGCAGATAAAATCCTGGTTACAGACATTTTTCCTGCGAAGTTGGTAGCTTCTGTCTGAAGGGCAAGGTGTTTGACTGGTGGTAGCAAAAACTGGTTTTGCCCTTGTTAGTGCTCTGACTTGGGATTACAATCAGATTTATTTGTGCTTTTTGTTTAAAAATTGCTGCTGTAGCCTTTAATACAGCAAGGGAAAGAGATGTTTGTAGCAATAGTGTTTCTACTGGATCTATGCAAAGTGCTGCATTCACCACAGGAACAGAAAATGAGCGTGTTAAAAGATTGAGCTCTCTGTGGGGCTGTAGGCTCCACCCTTTTGCAAGGGCCAATATAAACACTTTTATGGGGCAGAAAGTATTTCTCCAATTTTGGTTTAAAACAGTGTTCAGACGTGGAGGTGCCAGAAATCTTCGAGTATTTCCGTGCCAGCTCTGCAGCTGTTAAAGGACACAGACGTGGGATAAGGCTCAAATAAACATCCAAGAGTTTTTTCTGTTGAATGTTTAAATGAATGAAAGCTGAGCTCCTACCCTTCTGAGATTTCCACATACTTATTAACCTGAGGAAATGCAACAGAGCTCACCACTCAATGTTTTTCAGTGTTTTGCCTCCCAAACTTCCCTGAATTATCACGTCCCTTTCCAAGCTCTGATGTGTGATCCTGCCTGCCTTATACCATTGGAGACAAACTAGAGAAAGAAACTTACTTCATAAGTGAGCCCAATATTAAACATATAAATAATGTATCCTTCAGCATTATTTATAATGCAGTAGCATCCCTGTGCTATATCATATGCAATTTCACATTGCCTGTTTTAACTGCTTTCCTGCCAGGCGCACCCTTTGGTGTGTTCTGGAGTAACATTAGCTGCTTCTCTGATTTTTCCCCTTTCTGATATAACTACTAGTTACACTGAGAACTTTTCATACACAAAGCATAGATAAGGTTTAAATTATAATAGTAGTATCATACTATATATAATACAATGTAAATTACCAATTGGATCTGAAAGTGAAAAATTTTCTGTCTAAGAAAAATGACCACTATGTTTATGGCAGGGGGAGATAAATAACCATTCTAGGCTTGCTTTTCAGTGTTAATGCAGTGCTCAAAGAGTGACTTTTAAGTTATTTCAGAGTGATAACAGCAGAATATAGTGTTCCCCTTATCAATTGCCCCATGTAAACCAGTCTGGGTTGTTTTTGTGTCCCGCACACACCAAATCTGGAATAACAATACTGAGGGTTATCTGTGTAAGATCAAATGAAAGCCGTAGTTGAATGTTCCATTTGTTTCTTAATGAGTAGTGTCAGGCTGTGCCCTATGCTTAACAAAAGCATATGTGCAGATATTGTTCTGTTATGATTACAGTACAATTATATCATGTCTGTAATAGATTACTGCATCTGGCCTTTTCTTGGTTTAGGAAATCAAGAAGGAGATTACTTGATAACTTCTGAGAATGCACCTAAATAATAAAAACAAATCTTTTCTGTTAGCCAAATTCCCCTCCAATCAGGTTTGGAAGAACAGTTCTTTTGGGTTCTGGGTGGAAAATTGTGGTATTTTTTTGCTTGTGTTTTTAACTCAAGAGAACACTTTTAACTCTCTGTCCATAACCCAGATTTTATTTAAAAAAAAACCCCAACAACTAGAAAAAGGTGGAATGGAAATTTTAAAAAGTTTCAGCTGGGAAATGAAGTTCTTTAATTCCTATGTTCCAGTTTGTTATGTTACAATGATCTGATGTTTCACTGTTACCTCTGCGTGTGGCACCTTCTTGTTCCATTTTACCCTTGCTTATGGACAACAATGCATGGTTGTGAGATGTAGTGTAATGTAGAAGCTTTCTTTTAAGAGGAAAATGGGCGTGTGAAGTACAACAGTGGCTTTTCAGATTTAAATTTGCCTTTATTTAATACACCAAAGCCTCAAAGGCTTGTGTGGGTAGGAGCAATCAACTTTATTTGTTGACCAGCTCACTTCACAACATGCTTCTGTTTTATATAAATGCTGCCTGTTCTGTTAGGAACCATCTGTTTTGCAAGTGATAAGGTAGTAAGAATCAAAATGATGATAAAGAATGAATGGGTGCTCCCAGTCTGTGCTGGGTGAGTGCTAGGGTTTGTGGGACTTGCAGGTGTATGAACTGAAAAGGTGGAAAGAATTTTTCTGCTATACTAGTTACTAATCTCCATCTAGACAGAGTCTGGGTGTTAATTTTCTTCTTCAGGTTCATTTAATACCAGAAGCTGGTATTTGTTTATCACTGGTGTTTAGCTTTGGCAGGAGATAATGATCTTGAGAGTATGCTGGATCTTGGATTTACTGTGTAGGGGTCTGTCATGAGTGAAGGTGCAGTTCTCAACACATCTATGCCATGGTTTCTCAGAGCAAGTGAATAGTGTTGGTATTAACTTCTACTGAAATGTGTAAAGCTTGGGCCAGTTTAACAAACACGACTGAAGAACTTCCAAACCTATTTTGAAATTATTTTTAAATATCATAAATCAAAGGAATGAACCTGGAAAGGATCTTCCAAGAGTTCTCTTGATCCATAACTTGACTCAAACTGTACCTGACTGATCAGCGTTGCCTTCATGGGCTCTTTTCTACAACAGCTGCAGGTTGCCCTCTTTCTTCCACAGCTCCTCCTTGGATCTGGTTTCCAACATGCTGAACACTTATTACTGACTGTCAAGGGGTGGTGCCAGTCTACAGCCAACCTCTCTTAAAAACATTTCCTCCCCTGGGATGTGTACAGGTAATTTCATGGTGGGGGACATGCTGCGTCTGCTGCCTCTCCTGCTCACTGAAGCTATCACTGTGCTTCCCACCCTGTTGCATTCCTTTATTTCTATGCAGTTTCTTGACCTTTCTTTTTTTCCTCCCCCTGAATTTTGATTTGGGGCAGCCCATGTTCTGGCAGTGTTTGCTGAACGATGCCTTGATTAATGCCCTTAGGTGCTATGGTAATACAAATAATTAATGAAGGGCTCTTTAATTCTCCTTCATAATAAATGTTATGTGGCATGTTTGAAATACAGCTAAGATGGAGCCATGTGCACCGAAATAGGCATATCTACTCACAGTAACTCTGGTATATTAAAATGCACAGTTTTATTATCAGCAATGTTCTATGCCCTGCAGGCTTTTAAAATCCTACTATCCTGAGCAGGAATGAGAAAATAAGAGTTGTCAAACAGGAGCCTCCTTCATGCCAAAAGCCCGAGTCGTAATATCGGGAGGCCTCTTCACAGTACCTCTCTGTTCTTATGCTCACTGGTCTTCATTTAATACGCTTGTTTTTCCAACTTCTGCAAAAGTTAAGCATGTACCTATGTTCATTTGCCTGTGCTGAAACCAGCACGTAGGGATTTTGTTAATTGCTCTGATTTCAAGTTGTGTTTCAGCAGCCTCATTACTGAAGCAGCAGAGCACCTGAGGTCATAACGAAATACAGAGCAAGTAAGTTAAGGTTATATTTACTTTGTGCTTTCAAGCTCTTATGATACAAGCAGATATAAGTACAGTTCCAAGCTTAGAGAGAATGTTGTGGAGTGCCAAACCTAGTGAGGATGCCTGGTTTATTTATTTTGATGGGGAAGGCTTTTACAGTTACAGGTTTCTGGAGTTCCTCTCCTCTGCCTGTGAGCAGGTGATGCCAAACTGTTATGGTGTGCATAGATAAGGGATATTATTTCCCTCCCTCCGTTAAATAACATTTCAATTACAGCACTGCCGCTAAGGTGTGGTACCCTGCATTTTTCACTTGAGCTCATGTTCAACATGAACATCTGGCTATTTCAGTATGTCTTAGATGAAGGTAAGTGCTGGGGTATAATTTGTGGCAATAATTGGAGTGAGGAAGTAAGAAAGATCACATTGCAAAATCTTATTACCTTCATGAGGGAGGTTGGGCTGAGAGTGTTGGATAAAGGGTACCCTCAGAGACAGGGACAAAAAGCAAGAGCTGCCCTTTGAGCAACGTGCTCTAGTGGAAGTTGTCCCTGCCCGTGGCAAGGGATCAGAACTAAAAGAGCTTTAAGGTCCCTTCCAACCTGAACAATTCTATGGTTCTATGATTCACTTGTGAGCTGCCTCAGGCCCTGGTCCAACTTGAATGTCCCCCATATTTTTGCTGCTTTTGTCTGTTATCTTTTAAAAAAAAGCAGACACATCAGACTGTTGTAGCTCTTGGCTCATGGTGTGACCTGGAGCACCCACAACTGCCCTGTGCTGTACTGGGGAGTGGGGCTCGCCTTGTTCCTGAGGAGTGCAAAGGCATCATCCTGGGTAAGGTGCCCTGCTAAGAAGCAACACTAGTTGCAACAGGTTGCTTCTGGACCCTTAGTATCCTTCTCTTCCCTTGTCCTCCAGCTTAGGTACACAGCATTCATTTATTTTTCTTTAGCTCCTGGAGAAAACAAACAGTGGAGTCCAAGAAAGACAGGATTTTCTAATCTCCCATGAAAAGGCTATGGAAATTTGAAAGGAAAGGAAGAGGATAGTATCGCCCACACTGAGACAGCAATTATGAGTCCTGGGAGGAAGTGTATAAAGCCTTATTGAGTGGAGATAGCAGGGATGGCTGCAGGGGCTTGCATGGTGCAAGGAAAAGGCTGGAGGAAACCCTTATCAGACCTGTTATCCTGTCTCTGTCATTCCCATACAGATTAATGAGCTCCAGGATGCCCTCAGCCATGTTCAGACCCAGGTCTGTTTATCCCAAAATAGAAGGTGCTGTCTTGTGCCAGAGTGTCATATTCCCAGGCCAGCAGCACCATTGTGTTTTATTACCCCATTGTATTCACTGTTAAGTTCAAACTTTTCCTCTTAGCTCCTTAATCACTGTTTTGATAGATGAGCTGCATGAGAAAAGCTGCTTTGGCCAATGCTGTGGAGGACTCAGTATAGATCAAAATGGTTGCTTGCCACTTGCTGAGGTTGGGTTTCCTAATTGTTCTTGCACCAGCCCTAGGCAAAGCAAGGATGGGGGGTGTCTTACCCTTCCCTGCACGAAAGCTGGAGGAAGGAGTAGGGAAGAGTGGGATGGAGAGAGGGGAGCAGCAGCTGTTTCGTTCTGCTCTTGTGAGCAGTGCGAGGCTGCTCTACTCTGTCAGACTGTTCCGAACGACATCTCTGGGATGGCACTTGAAGAGGGTGAAAGCCAGTTTTAAGTTATGTGTTGGGAACATCCCCTGCACTCCTGAAACCCCCCGTAGCTGGCTGTCCTCTCCACCCTTGTGCAATGCTGCTCTGAGCCTGACAGCAGCACCATGAATCTGCAGTCATTACTGCTGCAGGACGTGCGGTTCCCTCTGAAGGCTCCTGACTGCTCTGCCATTTCCCTGGTGCAATTCAGGGGAATTATCCATATCTCTGACAAGAGAATAGGCTACTAATGCACCAACACAGCTGTTTTGACACTTTTGATGAATAACATTCAATACTATTAATTGGAACAATTGCTTTTCATTTAACTAAATCACTAGAATTGCTAAACTAAATTGAAATGGAATGCAATTTTGCCTCGCTCTCCTTTAATATGGGCCTCTAAATGTCTTCTCCCTGAAGAATTAGTAACTTAATCACCTAACAGTGATAACTGTTTCATAGCCCTCAGCTGGAAGGCTTTCCTGCTAAGCAGTATTGCATGGGAGTAGAGTGTTATAACAGGGAAAAAATCCCATCTCTTTCCTTTCTCCCCCTCTCTGCTGCAGTATTAATCATATTAAAAATGATTCTCTTCCTCTTTCTCTGTTCCAGCAAGGTCTTTATAGATCATCATAATTTCACCCCGCTCCTTTTTGCATTGTATCAACCACTTGGTATGTCTAACAGGGTGCACAACAATTATATCTGTCCATTATGTTAAAGATGGATTTTTGCTGTCGGTGACTGGGAGATGGGCTCTTGTTCATTTTCCAATGAACTCATCACCCAGTGCACACAATGCAAACACCACAGCATAACCTGGTCACCGCATTGACCCGAAAGCTTAAAAGATTTGACTATCTGGCAGATGTTTGGCTGCCTTTATTTATTCATTGAGAAAAATAAAATAGGATGGCACAACTAAAAAAAGCCTGCAATGTATTTGCATTGCATTACCTTAAATTTATGTGCCTTTGCAACTCAGCTAAAGAGCATGTCCTCTGGTCAGGAGTTTCTGCAATTTCAAGACAAAACTTATTAGACACAAGAGAGTAGGAATTCAGAAGTTCTGCTAAAAGGTAGCACTTTTATGGTTCTTATTTTATTGCATTCATAGATTGAGCCTCCTGTCCATTTTACGGCTGGGAAAATGGAAATCCAGAAATTAAATGCTTTACCTGAGTTTTGTGGAAAAAAATTGGCAAAGCTTGGTTTGCTAGTGCCTTGTTTGTGCTCTTCCCTCCCAATTTGCACTTGCTGGTTTTCCCTGTCAGTGATTATTTTAAGTTTTGCAGACCAACTACTTGAGTATGTTCAGAGACAGGAAAAAATACAACGCTGAATGTTATTATTACTCAAATTTACTGAGCTCTCATTAGTAATAATGTTGTTCCGTTGGAATAATTCTTAGTAAGTTTGTAACTGCTATGAAAAAGCCCAGAGCCTGGAGGCTTCTGTTTGGGTACGAGGCAGGTAGATGCCAAGCTTCGTTGTGTTGTCTTATGCTTCTGAGATGTGTTCCATAGAGCTAGACTATCCTCTCTCAACATAAGCAAACTGATGCTGACTTTTGGTTACGACCAATGCGAGTCCTCTGAGCCTTTTGTCACAAAGCCTCCTTCCTGGGCCTGACACTGCGTCCTCCATAGATCCATCATTTTGCAGCCATTTTGGTTAGCTTACTATATACAGGAGTCATTTGTTTTAAGCTTGCTGAGCACAGGGGAAAGCTAAGGCAAATTAAATAAAATTCAAACATTTAATTCGGAGCATTCTAGATCCTCATTTAGACTTCGGTTTTTTGGATGGAATGAAGTGGTCTTCATTGCAGATTAATATGGCCACCTGTTTTCTGGGCTACAGTTAATTCATTCAAATCTGCTGCTGGGATTTTGCCAACTCTTCCCTGCCACACTTTGAACTATTGGTTGAAAAGTCTCCAGAAAGTGAGGGTACAATGAGCAGAAGAGAGATCTGTTTATAAACCCTTTTACTTCTTATCCATCTCACCCAGTCACTTTCAATCTTCTTTATTTATGAAGTTAAGTGGTGGACTTGGCAGTGCTGGGTTAACAGTTGGACTCAATGATCTTAAAGGACTTTTCCAACCTAAACGATTCTGTGGTTCTATTGATGACAAAAGGCCTTTCCTAAAAGGCAGGACTCAAGGCTTTTTATGCCTGAGGATGAGATTTTCTGTGTGTTACCACTGCAACTGAACCTGTACCGATGTATGTCCCAGTCACATTCCACTGAATCCAGGAGGTGATTTTAGTTAACAGGTCTAGCAAGTTTATCTCTCTTTAACGAATGATGCGCAGAACTGAGATGTTTCTGAAGTGCTTGAACGCTCTGTCTCTCTCTCAAGAAGTTCAGGGGTTTATAGCCAAATGGCTTGGTGTAATTAGTTGTTATTAATTCTTATTTTTCCATTTACATATCTGAAAATAATCTGAATCCGTAGTGTGTCAGTTTTATGCCATGTATGTGGTAATTTACTAGGTACTGGTTCCATTCCCAGTCTGAATCACTTCCTATTAAATTGACAAACACAGACTCTGTTCACAAATAGCTGGTGAATATATAGTTGTATTATCAGTGAATAATTAAAAAGGGTGCTTCAGAGTGGATTTCATGTAAATATTACTTGATGTTAAGGAATGAATGCTAGATTAAGTATCCTAACTGAGAAAAATGTGGAGAAACAGCTACAATATCAGGTGCTTACATTAATCAAACTGTTGGGACTTCTGTTGCTGATGTTGTTTTCCTCTTAGTGGAGTTAGATGAATAGATCATCGCTGCTGTGGAGTAGAGACTGTTACACTGCTTCACCGTCTGTGGGACAGAACTGGACACCCAATTTGTCTAAAGTAGTGGTTTTGTCCAGTTTTTATCACTCTGTTTCTTATGCCCCACTTTTGTAGTCTCCTTATACATGTGCTGAGCTCTCCAACCGTGCTGTACAATATGCCGTAGTCCTAAGCATTATTTTAGAGAGAGAATTGTAGCTAGAGATGGCATAAGGAGAAAGCTCTCTAAACTCTGAAATTCTTCTGCATATGGCAGTGATTTACGGAGATTCATTGACTCACAGTCTGGCTACTCACAAGGTGTTTCTAAACATAACTTAGTTTAGACCGGTATCTGGGAAGGGAAGGGGAAGTGTGATAAAGCAAATGATGGAAACTTGCAGCTAGAAGTGTTTTGGCAGCTGAGGCCTGGAGTGGTGCTGCTTGAAAGATGAGCACTCTGTGAATTGAGGGCATCTCAGGAGAAGTAAATCTGCCTTTTCCAACACAGTCTGAGCACTGGCCCAAAGACCCCGGGTAAATAAGAATCAAACTTCACTACAGGACATTTATGTGGTCATGATTTATTGGTGCTCTCAAAGCCTTTGAACCTTTACAGCCCTTTGGGGGAAATGGTGTGTTACAGGGGCTTAAATAAATAAATAAAAAATAAGAAGAAATACATGCCTATAGCTACAGGAAGAACCTCTTGTGCCATTTGTTCCAAAAGCCTTGACACGTTCAGGGCTTTTTCCCGAATTTGAGGGGGTTTTTTTTTGATAGGATTTTGGTCAGTCAGCCAGTGCTGTAGGAAATAAAACAACTCTCTGACAGATTCTTGTTTCTCAGTCCCTTTCCCAGCAACTTCTCCCTCTGGTAAAGCGAACTGAGCTGCAGGATTCTGATGGAAAAATCAAACAAACCTGCCGAGCGTGGCTGAGAAGTAATAGAAAACTACTTGGATCTCAAGGCCCTGCCAGTGTAAGTTTAACACAGTGTTGTTCCTTTACCAGATGTCAAATATCCTTTTCCATTTTCTGCGATGTATTGTGTCCTTGGTTCATCCTCCTATGAGGATGCTTGGTGCTGGCTGCTTGGGATGCAGCAGTTACCTCTTTGCGGAGGCTTTCTAACCCTCTGTACAACACACTGTACTGTCCAGCATGTGTTTTTATGGCGTATCTTATAATACAAATGATACAACCATAGTCCATGCTCAAACTCCAATTTCTCAGTTCTAGTGAAGGAAAACAGTAACAAAAGGAAAAAAATAACCATGGTTTCTTCTATGGAAACCTAGGCTGTACTGTAGTTTATTGGGGTTTGACATTAGTTTGTTTTACTGGAAGGCAGTTTGCATCTCCCTTGTAACATTGCAGCCAGTTGTACTACACACACTGTGAGGTACTCCTGTAGTTGTGGCTTTCCATGTGGAAAGCCATAATGCAGGGAAAATAAAAGGTAAATTACATGTGCCACCAGCAGGTGATTTGCATTATGGCTTGGAGGTGACCAGGACGGAGAACATGCGTGTTCTGGTGTGTGTGACAAGTACCTGGTTGGAAATGTTCACTTGCAGATCATTATTAAGAAAAACTAACTTCTACTTTAAGAAGTGTTGGGATTCTTGATGGATTTTGGCAATGATTTCTATGTCATGTAATATCGAGAAGCACAATTTCCTCTCATTCTATCCCTCTCCCTTTTCACATTGAAAAAGTATGGGAGAATAAGATTTGAATTTGGTGGAAAGAAATTCAATGGAAGAAAACCAGACCCCTTGGAAATAGTTACTTGTTCCTTGGTGGCCTTCCTTTCCCCCATCAGAGGGAATTTAAGCTGCATCAGAACAAATCCACTACTTCAGGAAACCATGTGGGTATAAAGCTGGTATAAGGACGATGCTGTGAGTGAGCTAAGCTGTTCTGCATAAAAAGTTGCCCATTGCAACTCCGTCTCTCCTCTGGAACTGTTAGTCTGAGGTCTCTGAAAGCCTGAGCATGCCTGAGAATAGTTTCCTGCTTGAAGTCCAGGGGAAATTAAGGATGAACCAAGGCTCATAGTATTTTATAATGGTAAGGCTGTGTGCCTTATGGATGCCATGCAGTTGACTTGCAGGACGGGATGTAGTGGTGGTGAGGCTGGCCAGGCATGGCTGTAAGCTCTGCTATTAGCCTTCAGTGTCTGTTCCTGCAAGCCCCTCCCCAGTGCGCTGTCCTGGAGCACGTCCCCTCCCTCGGAACAGGGCTGCGTGCTGGCAGTTAATGAGAAACGCTGGAAGCTGGGTCCCAAGAGATTATTAAACCCCACGAGCCAATTAAAAGCAGTGTAATTACACAGCAGGGACAAGTTGTTAAACAAGCTAGGGGTTATTGTCCTTCAAGTCAATGTACTGGAACAGAGAAAAGCCTACCAGGGGATCACTGGCAGGGCAGTTTTCCTTGGCCCAAGGCTTCTTTCAGGGATGCTCAGGAGTGGGCTGATGTGGCGTTTTGCCTTTTGTCTGTGTTTCTAGGTGCTAAATGCTTAGAGCAGAGAGATCTGGAAAGCAACTGCCAGGTCAGTAAGCTGAGCTGCCTCTAGACTGTTGTATGTGAAGTCTAAGCTGAAGTGCTTCCCTCGGCATTCCTTCTCTGTGTTGGGAGAGGGATTTGGACACATCACCCACTCTTGGAAGTCCAGTATGTGGTTGGCACAAGCAGGGACGTGTCTGAGGGTATCATGTTGTGCTCAGCCAAGCTTGGAGAGAAATTCTATCCACAAAGCAGACACAGGGATAATTTACAGTGACTGATGAATTCTGTGCTTTTATTATCTGCTCTTGGGTGTCTGCAGACTTGCAACATGGCGATACCACTGTTGTTATTGAAAAGGCTTGATTTAACTGTTTTGGCTTGACTTGAGCACAGGGAATAAGGACTTTGGTATTAGCATTATTAGTTACTGGTGTTGAAGGAAATGAGTTGCACCCTATTGTTTGTTCCTTGTGTGTAAACCTAAATCTGTCTCATCCTAATTGCGGTGGTCTTAATTTGATACAGATCCTGGGAAGCTTCAGCACGTACCTTCAGCTCGTGGAGGAATTAGATGAAAACATAAATTGACTGTCAGTCCCGTGTGTCCTGACCACTAGGTGCCATCACACACTCAGCCTATCTTGTGAGCACTTCCAGGGGGAATGTTTCACACCCGACCTGCAAACCTGGTTTTGCTCATGCAGTGCACAAGTCCATTCTTCAGCCATGTTTGTACTTGAACTCCATGCAATGCTAAAAGAACTAAAGAATGTGGATTTTAGCACAGAGCAAATGAATTTTCTGAAAATGAGAAGGTTTTGCTCTGGTAGAAACTGAATCAGTTCTGTTCCAGTATCAGTCAGACTGTTCATTTGGTGGAAAACCTCAGAAATGCTGCATGGATTCGGCCATGTTCTGTTCCCAGATGCTCTCCTGTGTAACCTATGACAACTAAAATCCTCTTTTTGTCAGGATGGCTGTAAGCATTTCCAATGCGCATTGGAGGGCAAGTGTGAGGCCAAGCCTTGCAGCTCTTCTTGTGAACTCATTGCTGTAGGATTTTGGAATGATTTTTCACTGTGCCGCCTGGCCTGTCTGCTTGCCTGAATGTGTTCAGGATTCAGCCTCTAGTTAGGAAAATGAATGCAAAAATGTAAAATTACCTTTAAAGAAACTGTCTCTGGAGGGCAGAGGATCACTCATCTGTGAAAAGTGACAACTTGAGGCCCAAATTAACCCTGGAAAGCACATGTAACACCCAGGCATAGACTGGGGCCACTGGATTTGTTATTTATTTATTTTCACCAGAATCCTGGGTGAATAAATAGATCCCCTGTTGGAAAATCCCCATGGATCAGCTCAGCCAAGGTCAAATCCCCATCTTTTGTACTTTTCTTGGCCATTATTTCAGGTGATAGATGCGCTATTGACTGGCAGCAATGACAGAGCTTGGAATGATGGGGGAACTGAGGCATATTCAACACACTGGCACACAGCTAACTCATGCTAATGTTCAATAATCCTATCCTGTTGCTACACTCTAATGGCTGTGGGCTTGATAGAGCCCCCTCATTGAACTGGTGTATTTCTTATGTGCCTGCCCGCCCATCCTTCATGAATTTTTATTAAACAAAACTGTAAGCGGATTGATTTTGTACTCCTTTATTGCATTTTTATTTAATTCCTTTCAATGGTGGAGGCTCCATCATGTTATCTCGACGTAAATCATGCTGGGGCAGCATGCCAAAAAAATAAAAAGACTACAGGATCATACTTGCATCCAGCGTAAATTTTACTCCTATAACCTTTATTAGCGTAGATTCATTGATTTTTCTCAACTCCCCCCTTCCCCTCCCCATCCCTCCTGTTGGTTAGACTTAAGTCAGAACCTGACAGCTCTCCTTTTCAATAAAGGAGGACAGACTCTTATTTTTCTTCTTTTCCCTATTTAATAATAAAAAAGAAAAGTAGTTTTGGTTGATTAAACAAGACTTCTCCCTCCTGCCCCGTAATACACAGCTGAGAAAATACTGGCATTTCCAATGGCATTGTGGGCAGTCATCACTGCACTGGTGGTGGGATTGCAGTGGGAGCAACGTTCTGCAGAGCAGTGAGCAGGGGCTTGCTCTCACGCCATCTCTTGGTTGTGTGTATGTGGGTTTGCTTGGTTTTCCTTCCCTTCCCACAGGAAATCTGCACTAGTACTGAGCAGCATTTTCTGTCCTGAATCCCTTCGTGTTGCTTCCTGCCATCATGGTGAGGTCTTGGGTAGTAACTGAAGTTGTCAACAATAATAGTTAATCATCTTTTAAGGTACCTGAACAGGGACCTCCTGTCTCTTGAACTGACCCTAGTGCCTTCCCATTAGAGACCATCAAAAACTGAGTTTGAACATTATTCAGGAATGCACCATGTCTGTGTCTTTCTGTGAAATACAGTTGGTACATAACAAGGCACCAGTAGGTGGCATGTGAGAATATACAGAGCAGTTCAGTTGTGCTCTAGGTGCTGACTTTCCTTTTAAAACAGACAACGTCTTCCATAATGCCTTTTTTTAATCACTGGCACTCCAGTGCACTGCAGGATGGGGCTTCACCATCCATTGACTTCATCCTGTAGTTTGACTATGGATAACAAAGCACAGGGTTTAAAGCTGGTCCCAAAGTAGCTTGTGCTGCAGTGTGACATCTCGTGCTGTCCCTTGTTTCTGGTTGGTTGTTGTCATGTGTGTTCCTAATCTAGAAGCAGTATTAGGCAGGATTCATATTGCTTCTTTAAGATGTGTGTGTTTGACACAGTTGCACAACATTAAACAAGGTAAAAACAAGAGTAAAAGGCAGTTAAAATATTTTTCTCCCAACTGATGTGTGTCCTGACCCTGCCCAGGATATGCTCTGGCTATGCTAAAAGCAGAGTCTTGTGCTCTTTCAAATTGCCTTTGCTGTCAATGGACATGTGAGAGTTAGGATTGTCTTGCAGAACCGGAGGCCTTGATTTCCACAGTGGCTGCTTTGTGTGGCAAAAGGGCAGCTTCTCCACTGAACCATGGAGCTCTAATACGGCTCCTGAATTTCTGTGTTTGTGCAGAGAGCAGGACGAGGCTCTGTTCTGGCAAATGCTTGTCTGCGAGGCTGTGGGAGCAGAGCTGGAGCATCCCCACTGAGGAATCCTGGGCTGAGCAAGCAGGTGCCGATGTACTGTGGGAAAGATGCTGATGTGACAACCAAGACAGTCTGTCCCCTGTGCTCATCATACAGGACAAGACCAGCACTTCCTTGCTCAGCCCTGTCCTCCATGCCTGTTACTGCAGCCCCGCTGACCTGGCAGTAAGCAGCAAGGGTAAAGGATGCTCTTCAGTGCTCATGGTTTTCTATTCACCAACTTAATATGATGGTTGGCCAAAGTGGACTTTTATGCCTAAGAACGAAACCTGGGTGAAGTAAGCCAGTGAGGAATTTTTAATGAAAGACAAGACACGGCAGTGTTACAGCAAACGGAGATCACGGTGTTTTTAACTGCAGATAATAACAGAGTCATTCTGATTTCTGTGCTTTTATGGAACTGGTTTTCTCTCTCTTCCTCAAGAAATTATGTTTTATTTCAAAATTCATAATGAGTTTGGTGTTTTAAATCACTGTAGTAATGCAGTGACACTGAGGGTAGGACAGTGAGGAAGTGCTGCTGGTGGCTTACAGCAAGAAGCATTTTGACATGTATTTTTGGATTACTTCTGATGATCTCCCAGAGAAAAAGCAATTGAAATGAAGCAGCAGGGCCTTGGCTTACCAGTGTTAACATCGCTTGGCTGTTTTGAGTTAAGGTTCAGTAACATAGAGATGGGCTTGTGGCCCAAACTATATTGTAGCAAAGAGGGTTTGTCTGTGAAAACAAAGCACAATTAACAGAGAAGCATTTTATTGCTTAATTTCTTCCCCCTGAGATTAAACTAAGAAATAAAATATTTGAAAACTAGTAATTTGTATGTCTTAGTTCTCCTCTAGTACTTCTTCGTTTATTTTATCAATCCGCTGGTAGTTGCTAGTCATGGTTCCTGTTGTGGGGTTTGTTCAGAAACAAAACAAGAAGTCTGGTCCTGCTCCAGAGTACAAGCAGTTTAAATGTAGGAGAAGAACAAGGAGGTGGTTCACTGGGGAAAAAACAGTGAATAAGAACAATTCAGTGACGTTATGGTGAGACACCTGGCTCAGAAATCTCTGAACATTTGCTGAACAGGCAGCTCTGTAACATAGCTAAAGTAGAATCTAAAGGTGTTTAACCACTTTCTTAATTCAATTAGATATTAGTCCCTCATTGTTGTTTAGCTCTTGGTGCTACCAATTTATTTCTTCATATGACGTTGATATGAGTGTTTGGGTTAAAGGGGTCTGAAATGGATAAGTAGGGCGGCTTACTCTGTGTAGGGGATGTCTAGTCCTGTCTAGTCTTTACAACGTTGCGTTCCAGATCCTTGTGCAAACAGATCAATTTGTGGCTGAATTCTGTAGGGGGCTGTTCATTTTAAAATATAAAATGACCAATGGTTTTCAAATATTTCTGGGTCAATTTATTGATGGGAAGAAACAGACGTAAAAAGCTTTTGGAGGGGGAGAAATGGTGAGACCTATCCTTTGGCTTGTAATTGGTCCAGGGGCAAAAATAGTCCGAGTGGGGTTAATGTACTACTTGTTTATGGGGGCTAAGAAAAGAGTGTTTCTTACAGGAACTACAGCATTAATCAGAAAACAAAAATTGCAATCTAGGAAGCTAATGACATTCCAGTTGATTTGATTATAACATAATGATTGTTTAAAACTGTCATTTCTAATTTTGTTAAAAGAAATAACACAAGTTAGATCCATAGCTTAGTGATCGAGGAAGAATATTTGAAACATCAAGGAGAAAACTCTCAGGCCATTAGAGATGTTCTGCGCTTAGTGGATGTTTGGGAAGGGGAAATGGATTGCCTCCTTCATGCTAAATTAGCATAGACGGACTCAGAGTGTCTTGACCTTTTCTTAACCTTGTACGCTCAAGTTTTAGGATGAGTTTGCTGCTTTTATCCTGTGAGGAGGGAACAATAAATGTCTAGCCTGGGAGGGAAAAGGGAATATTTATAAAAGTCAAAGTGGTGGCTGGAGAATGAGGTGTGATGTGGCTGTCTGCTGCTGATCGCTTGGTTCACCTTTGCTAAGTCACGTCGTGTTCAAGCACCGTTTCATTAAAAAGCCCACAAATGGAACTGTTTTGTCCCTCAGTCTTGTGAGATTTAGGAATGTTTTGCAGCATTGAAGGTATCATTTGAAAACAAAGCTACCGCTATCCAAAATGCTAAGGTTTAACACTTTTTGGTCTGAATAGCTTGTTTAATGATGTTAGGTTTTCACTTTCCTTTGTCTGTTTGCCAAGCCAGCAGAAGTACCTACAGGGACTACTGTTTGTCTAATCTGAAACATCCAATTGGCATTGAAGTCTGTGACTACTCTGGGATGCAGACCAATGCTGATAGAAGTTGACAACTCTGGAAAAGTTTGTGGGCATGTCACATCCTTCTGTGGAGGCAGAACTGTCACCTTGGCAGCAGGTTGGGAAGAGGCAGAAGGTGAAGGTAGAGCTGTTATTTCTGTAGAGGAAAAGCAGTATTTTCAATACCCAAGGTGGCACATGTCTCCCAGCCTTTTTAAGCGTTTCTGCTATGTGTGAAGTTCAGTCCTTCCAGGCCCCACATTCTCATGGCAATGTGGAAATCTCAGTGGACTGGTGTGAATTTGGAAGAGCTTTGCCTGTATCTTGTGTCTTCCTCCGTCCTAGAGTCTTCCTTGCCATGTAATCCCAGTCTGGCAAGCTCCATAATAAGTGCAGATAGATGAGTGTGTGTACATCTCCATTAACATGACTGTGCAGGCTAATGACGGGACCTCCTGCTGCTCTCCGCTTGTTTTCTGTTGATTGTTATGTAATGTTCGGCAGCGGGAGGTAAATTCCTCTCCAATTTTGAGGCCCGTTGCAGCATGCAAACCCCACTGTGAGGAGTCACGGTGATTGAGCTTTCGAATCAAGTCCCATGCTGATAACTATAAATCAGGCCTATTATACCCTCCGACCGACAGCCGGAAACCTTCCGTTCAGCATGTGGCACAGCAGAGTCTTGGAGCTGCACCGGAGTTTGTTTTGTAACTGTGAACACTTGTGTCTTTGAAAGGCTGTGATTTAAATTTGGTGGGATGTTTGTATTCTTTCAGATAAAGGCCCAAGGCTGCTCTGGATGCTGAAGGTCAAGCTGATGCTCAGGGTATGCCTTTGAAGACTTGCTCCTGCTCTGCACGCTATGCTGTGGGATCACAAGGGTCGAAGTGAAGGAGCTGTTTTGGTGATGGAGTTTGTTCTAGCTGCTCTTCAGTCACCTTCGCCAGGCAGGGCACTGATCTGTGGCTTAGGAAGATGCCCTGAATAAGCTCTGTTCTGCATTTTGACAAGGCCTTTGACAAGGGCCTGTAGAGATAGGACAAGGGGAATGGCTTTAACCTGCCAGAGGGGAGATTGAGATGAGATATTAGAAAAAATTCTTCACTATGAGGGTCGTGACACCTGGTTGCCCAGAGAAGCTGTGGCTGCCCCATCCCTGGCAGTGTTCAAGGCCAGGTTGGACACAGGGGCTTGGAGCAACCTGTTATAGGGGAAGGTGTCCCTGTCCATGGCAGGGGGGTGGAACTGGATGAGCTTTGAGGTCCCTTCCAACCCAAACCAGTCTATGACTCTGATTTATGTATCTGAAGTGATACATATGGGGTCATGGGGTAATTTGGGCCACGTTTATAGGTATGCAAAAGCAGGAGATAATGTCAGTGTGTGGAAAAGAGGCACCAAGCCTCTCTTGGTGTCTAGCTGCCTTTCATAAGGAAGTGGAAGCAGGAAGATTTCTACTGGCTATGCACTGTCGTTTTAAACTCTAGGGGAAAAAAAATAAATAGTATTTTAACAGGACTGAGGAATTTTCTTTCTGCTGTTGCAGTTATTCGGCTTAACAGTAGGTAGGATAATGTTTTGACTATTGCTACAAATGCCGGGCAACTCAATACCTTGTTATCTTCTCTCTGCGCCAGGCTAAGCAGATGGATGAACTCAATACAACTTCAGGTGCCCAACTTGGCCTCTTAGTTCCTGTGGTAGTCTCATGCATGTAGGTACAGAGGTTCCAGGTTCAATTCTTTATGCTGGAGCCTGATGCTACAACTCTGTGGAGTTTAGGGAGGAGTTCCACCTGAGGAAGGACAAAACATACATTTAAAAAGAAAAGCAGTCAGGATATTTGTCCTTCGGGAAGTAGCATTTCCTGTGTACCATTGGCTTGGAGTTCTTGCACTTTTCCCACTGCTGTGCTGCTGAACCTTGCAAGAATGCTATAAAGCTTAATTAATTTATAGAGTACCTTGAAAATGTATGGCCAGTTCCTCAGCTGGTGTAATGTGGCATGACTCCATTGAACTGAGCAGACCCACACTGATGGGTTATAACCTGGAAACTTGGCTTGTGAATGCTCTTGTGTGTTATGGGCACAGGACAAGCCGTAGATGAAGGTTATACTCAGCTTTCTTACAGAAGGAGCTGGCCAAAAAGTAGATGCAAATAGTTGAGCGACAGGCCCCCAGTATAAAATTTGTGGTTTATCCCTGTTTAATAGTCAAAGATTAGCAAGCATTCAGGTAGAGATATATGATCTAGACAGCATCTGATGGGCTAATGATGAATGGGAGCCTCAGAGAGGCTTCAGATTAGCCTCACATGCATAAATATCATATATGGGTGACAAGGACACTGGAGGTCACTGAATTGTATTTGAGCTCATTCATGGCCTTTATAAACTCTGTACTACTTGAGCATGTTCCCTCCTGGATAAAAGGAAGCATGGCCAGATGTCTTTATAGTCAGAAACCTTTTCCTCATGATACTCGTTTTGTAAACCTGTTGTAATATGTGTTTGTTCTGTGGAGTACAGGGTATATGAATAGGTATTTAAAATATTTATATGTTCCCATTATTCCTTTTTCCTTTCTCTTTTCATGTTCCTTGCAACTCTTTCCCTACCTCACACTATTTTTAGTAAATTCTCACTTCTGGAAATTCAGAGGAAAAAAGTACTCAGATGATTCTGACTTCCTCTTTACAAATACTAATAAACTCACTTTATAGTGCATTTTCTAGCCTAATTGCAGGTTACGCACCCAAGCCTTACTTAGGAAGACTTGTAAAACAAATGTTGTAGGCCTGAGTGTATTTTAACCTCCAATAGTATCAGCTAATGAAAACAACAGGCAAGCAATGACAAAAACTTGAACTATTAGAAAGCCCAAACCTGCAAAATGAAGGCCATCTTAGATAAGGCAGACAAATCTATCTTAAGTGAATTTCTTTAGTTTCTAACATTACAGTGTTAACTGTAAAAGCTGGGATAATGTTATAATTATTAGTGATAATTAACTTTGGGGTGCTGGGAGAGAAGCTAGTAGATAGGCTGAGGGTATACTTATTCCTAGCCTTGTCCTTAGATTTGGAAGGGTGGGTAATTAAAACCTTTCCACTCTGCTCTCGAGCTCCGTTTACTTGGCTGGCATATTGTAATCTGTTGTCAATTAGCATCCTTTTTTTCCATGCTGTTTATTTCAGAAGCATAAGAATAACAATATAAGCAAGTGCTGGCCTGTGAAGCATTTGAAAGTGTTTGAAAAAGCCCCAGCTGTCCTATTCTGTTCTTCTTTGACATTAAAAGCCATAGAGAGCATGCACATTTACTGTTGTTCCAGACAGAGCAGACTGAGTTTGTGCTGCTTCTTCCCCAGTCCCCAGAAACTGGGCATCGTGTGTTTTATATCAGGGGGTTGGGAGCCTTGGCACTGAGAGGTTGTGTGATGGAGCCCACAAGCCTCTGTGTGAGCTAAGGAAGAGTCCAAAAGCTTCTGGAAAATTAATCAACCCTGTCCCCAACACCTGTGGCAATGTCAAACCTTGGGGAAGAACTCCAACAGGAGAGCTCTGTGAGCTGAGGACTGATTGCAATGCGAAGGGGACCTTCAGTTCCCTCTCTGGGAATGTGGCCTGGGAAGGGGCCAGTAAAAGGAGTAAGCTGCTGCCTGTTCTCTGAGCAGGAAGGCAGGACTGGCAAAAAGCAGCTGCCAAATCTGGCTAACCTCAACCAACCTCGGCTTGCCTGTGGCCATCTGTGACCAAAATACTCACTTTGTCAGCACTTCTATGGAACTGCAGAAGGGCAAAGGGTTAGGTAAGGAGACACCGAAGATGTAGAACTTGTGAAATGGTGAATTGTGTTCCTAAACAGCAGTTATTTTGAGTTTCCGATAACCTGAAAGTGGCAGCAATATTGTCCAGGCTTTGGTCAAGTAAGTTATCAGGAATTGGAGGAGCCGATCCAGCACTGGGTGAGTGAGGAGGCTCTGATGGACATGGCACTGAGGGGGAGATGCCGTCCCCGCTGTGATGCAGGGTGAGCAAAGCTGGGTGCTAGTGGAGCCCATCGCAGTGCTGGGATCATCCCTCCTCCTTCTCTGTCTCAGGTCTGGGTGGTACAAACCTTTCTCAGTGTAGCTGCTCTGTCTCAGCCCCTCAGGCTTCAGCAAGTCTGTCTGCATCTAATAGATTACCACAGTACAAATTGTATTGGCATCAGGCCTAGTTAGTGTTGGGTGCAATGTGTGTGCTGAAAAGGCTTGTACGGTGCATGTTGAATTGCTCTAATAAACTCATTGCATATTTCTATGGAAATAGGCATACACTGTTGTTCTTCAAGGAGAGAAATCTATTAATATTTTACTGCAGTGACATCTTGTAAATATGACAAGCATTTCTCATGGGTTTTTTGAGTACAGTTTGCAGCAGTAGGAAGAAAATATTTCAATGAAAATACACTTTTGGAGATGGTTGGAACGTGACTGTGTGTTAATACCCAGGCTTTTCTGATTTCTTGGGGGGAGGAAGGGTGGGGCGGGCGTGTGCATGTGGTTTTTGTTGCATCCATTTCTGCTTTGCTATCTCATGGACTATTGTTTGCAGTGCCAACAGTGGTCCACAAAGAAGCAATGCTTATTAACTGGGCAGGATTACAATATCAATGGGAAGCTATCATGCAATAACCTTTTATTGATCTGTTTATCATCGGTAATGAAATAAACAAACATATTATTTATTAAATATTGATTAGTGTAAGGGGGGATAAGACCCAACTTTTTCAAGAAAAGAATGGTGTTTTCAGTAGTACCCAGAAATCTTCTGTTTTGTTTTGTTTTCTTTCTCCTTTGTCCAGGATCAGACACCTGAAGCTCTTTATACTAAACCATATGAAAGCTGAAATGGAGATACTTTGAATATTCATAGTTTAAATTCTGGCCATATCAACATGGTTATATGACTAGGTCCCACAGTCTAGGGGAGGAAAGGCTAGGGAGCAGCCCCACAGGAAGAGATCTGTGGGTTTGGGTTGATGGCAGGTTGAATAGGAGGATTTTACATAGACTGGATTGCAGGAAGTAACAAAATTGCTTATTCTGAAAATGGGAACCCCTTTTCCTAATTCTGCCTTGTAGACAGGGCAATCAAAAAGACAAATCTTCCATCAAATGTTAAACATCATCTGATGTCCAGTTACTGCTGAAGGTTAGCAGAGCCTTAATCGTGAACATTGCTTAGTTTGGAAAGGTACCTTGATGTTACACAGATCAGCATCTTAGAAGGAACTTGATAGACATTTTACCTTAATTCAGTGGGTGCTAATATAGAAAAAATGCTGGATTGCTATTGCCTATGCAGTGTTATGTGTCTCCTTAACACTGTTAATGTGCTGTGAGTGTACGAACAGTGTCTTCATTTCAAATGCACATGTGTGTAAAGAGCACTTGAATAGCACCAGGCCATTTTGAAGGCTGGAATATTTTCACAATATACAGTAATCGCTTAAAAGGTGAAAAACCAGTATGACCGGTAGCAGATATCTAATACATGCCTGCAGATTATTCAGTATTTGTAGAAACAAATGTATCTGTATATTGATATCTCTGTATAAGATCAAAGTAATGGGACTTTATGACTTTATTGTGACTCCTCAGACAAGGCAAAGGAATTATTGAGATGATACTACAGCAGACTGGCAAGCTTTTAAAATCAGAGGCATTTTTATTGAACAGAATAGGGAGATACATGGCTTCATTCCTATCTTAACTCTCACTGTTGAGAATAACTCCTGTAGTTTTCAGTGGTTTAAAGATCCAGAAGATGCTTTAGAGCTCAAGATAAAATACAGGCTTGTTGCAAACTTTGGTAGATCTCCATCTGAATTCAGTTCTGTGACATCAGAACAAATTGCTAAAATTCTCTATTCTGATGATAGCTCAGTTTGAAAGGAAAGCACAAAGACTTGTTTGGGATTTTGGTTTTGAGTGAAACAATCTTGATTTTTCTTTTGAAATTTCATCCTGGTTTTACCTTCACTTTTTTCTTTAAATATTAAAATCGAATGCATTGAGATCACAGCCAGCTGGGGCTTGGGTTTGTTTTAAATACACAGATAACTGACAGTCATTGTATTTATTTATTTTAGCTATTCTCTAACTGGAGCAAAGCCAGGTTTGGGTATTTCAAAATTGAGCTTCCTTTTGTTTGATACAATTGTTGACTTGGTCAGTTCCATGATAGCTTAAATATTGGCATAATGCATTTTATGCACCATCTAACATACAGAATAATGCTATTATGTTCTGGGGTCAAGGCTGTTAATGCTGCTGAACTTGAGGTATAGCAGTTTCCTTCAGCAGCTGAAATGAACTTGGCATCACACCAGATCGTCCAGAAATTATAAGAATGTGTGGGACCATTCTGCTTCAGAGCTGTGGATCAGAACAGAAGGTCATCACTCATACACACCGTGGGTGAAAAGGCATTTCAGGAAGTATGAAACCTGTCAGAAGTAGCCATCTCCACCCTTCTAGCTGAAAAAAACCCACCTCTTCTGAAAGGTCTCCTTGCTGAATGTTCTCTGCCATATTTCAAATGCAGGAAAGCGGTCCTCCTCCTAGAGGAAAACCCTAAATAATAAAGATGTTGTCAGCAAAGTGATACAAGCCAGAGAGAAGCTAAAGGTGAATCAAAAGTGAAAAATATCATGATTCATACAGGGAAAAAAAGTATGTTTTTATAGCCATAAAATAGATTATATTTGGTTCCTTAAAATATAATTAACCCAAAATATAGCTTATGCTGCTAATTAGATAGACTAGATCCAGTCTTAGCATCCGTGTGCAGAATGATGTTTGATAAAAACTTTTTGAATTCAGAACTTTTTTCAGCTCTAACAATTAGGACTCATATGGTGCACGTGTACATGGCAGGATCAGTTCCTAATTATCCACAACAGACCTCTGAGCCTAGATAAATAAGGAAATTCCACTTATGGTAGTAAAAATAAACAGCAGGAAGATGCAAATCCATTGCCCCAGCAGGACAATGCAGTTAATATCGTACATGTCTTCATGGTCAGTCAACAACTGAGATGGCTGGTCGGAACCCAGTACTGTGCCAAAACTGTTCAGGTACATTAACGAGGGTGCAACCAAGCCAAATCCTTCCTGCCCTGGCTTCAGAGCAGGATGGGTTTGCATCTCATCAGCTTGGAGACCAGACAGCTACAGCTACAGCTGGCTGTGTCTCGCCATTATATGTATTTGAGACTAAGCCGAAGTTTGGCACTCACTTATAACTGGACCTGTGTCTAAATCTCTGGCCCACACACGTGTACTGAGCAGCTGTAGAAATGTGCCTGCTCAATTCAAAGCTGGGTTTATCTTTGTTATTTTGGGAACATCAGTTTTTGTCTTGCTCTAAAAAGTGGGGGGGTTTGATTTATTTTTTCCCAAGTGAAACAGGCAAATATAATGTTCTGTCTCATTTATCTGAATTCAAACGATGCGTTCTCTAAGTGAAAATACGTTGTATTTCCCAAAGTTACTCCAAACAGGAATAAAAATTCTCTAACTCTTCCTTTAGTGCTAATCTGTAACACTATGCTTAAATGAGTCGTCTTAATATCCGAGGAGGAAAGAGTGGACAGTAGTAGCAAATTCTAGAAAAACAAAACATAGCAGGATCTGTTCTGTGCTGATGTGAGGTGGGAGCTGTAACATCTTTTAAAGTCAGCCTGGCTCTGAGCTTCCCAAGCCTGCAGCATGGAACTGGCCTCGTGAATCTCAACTGCCTTGGCTGGAGGAATCATTAAACTGCTAAAATCACTTGAAAACAAACCAAACCCAAACCAAAAAACCAGACCAACACCAAAACTGCGAAACAAACATCAATCCCCCCCCCAGTTACCAGGTATGTTACGTGCCTGTTTCTGTGCCTACTGCAATGAATGTGAATTTCCAACTTGCCCTCATGAGGCCCAGGCAAGGCTGCAGGAGTGGGATTCATCTAAATGCACAGGCTGTGCCTTGGAGCTCTTGTCTGACCCCCATGAGCAATCCATGTGGGGCGCTGGAGCACTATGAAATAGGCACTCCTGCAACAGGATTTGTTATTACCTGTCCCCTTTAGAAGGAGATAACTTCGTTCTGGAAACACCATTTTTCCCTGCTGATCATGACTGGAATCTCGATGATGCACCTGCATGTAGATGTCCCTGTTTAATTTGCAACTGGCCGAAGATTTCAATAGCAAGTAGGAATGGGGCATAGCAAAGAGCCTAGAGATCCTTGTCTATTGGGGACCAGGTGGTATGTGTGTCTCCTGGCTTCTTTCATGCATTTTATGTGTATATTGTTTACATAGAATAAAACCTATGGTAGCCTATGTGCTACCATAAGCCACATGGCAGCCATGTCCTACCATGGGCTACTGTAGGGAGTGCCCAAATGCATTTGGCCTGTGACTTGTACCTAAGACTGGTCTTGCTCACTTATTTGAGCTGTATGTGCATACACTGTGGTTTAGAACTTGCTCCCAATGCAGAGGCAGAGATCAGTATTTAAGGTGCTGAAGTTTCCTTTGAAATCCCTGCAGAAAGGACGCATGCAATTAAGGGAAAGAGCAGCCAAGCTGAGACAGATCACAAACCTGTGCACTATCTTTGAATTACCTTTGTTTTATCGAAGTCCCCAGGCAGTGTAACCAAAGCCTTTCAAAATATCATCAGACAATTCTTTAAACAGCCTGATTTTGCAACCCCCCAACAAAAGGAAAAGCGATAACTTTGAAATGCAGAATTTGAAATGCCTGTCTCCCCTTTTTCTTTCAAAGGACAAAAGGGGGGAGCGGTCAGGCTTTTTCTCAGTTGCTCCTTGTTGTTCAATTTTGTGGCGCATGTGAATGTACAGTCCAACCAATTCCGCAGGTAGAGACACTGTGCTCGAAGTATTAACAGTTTAAATACAAGGGTTATCTCTTCCTAGTTACAAACTAGAGATGGTGCATTTACTTGCTAAGAGGGGAAAACTGCCTGAAAGGAAATACTATCAAGCAAGTATCTTTCTATAAAGTTTGAGCTTAATTCTAAAGATGTTCATGAGTGTCTCTTTCATTTCACTGATGCTGGTGCAGGTCCTCCTGTGAGCCAGGGTTGCAGGATCAGGTTGTTCTTAGGTGTCATAAAATGAAAGGAAGATGGACACCTTCTCTTGTGTGTATCGCTGGCAAGGTGATGGTGGATGTAGGCATGGTTCTGGGAGTAATGCCTGCACTAGAGGAAGGTTATTTATTGCCATTGCTGGAACTAGAATCAAGCCTTTCTAGAGGTGACTAACTTTCTTTCTTTAATACCTGATACTTTGATTGCAATGTTAAGTGTGTGCTTTGCTGATCTGGGACCTCAACTCTGCAGAGGAACTATTCTTGAGCTTTTGGTACGTGAAGAGCATTTCCCATTAGATCATAAATTATTTACTTTCAGGTCTAGTGAAATCTCTCCTGAGTTAGAGTGATGTATGGGAAAGTCAGGCCTATAAACTTACTTAGTTTGAATAATTCTTCTGGTAGATCTGGAAATATTTAAACTCATTCATTTTTTATAGTACTGTAATTTAAGAATTTAATTTTCTAAAAACTTCTTTCTTCTGCTCTGTCATATAAATTGACTGTCACGGAATGAACTCATAAGCACCATCGTAACATTTGTAACATAGGTAGTGTTTGCACAGCATTTGTCTCCATCTGAGATACATCAGATTGATGTGGATCCTATAACTGCCACAAAGAAATGGCAGGAGGATAGAGCCAAGTGATGGCTTTTGTTTGGCTCCATCCAGCTCCAAGGGCTGGAGCAGCTCTGCTCTGGAGCCAGGCTGAGAGAGCTGGGCTGGGTCAGCCTGGAGAAGAGAAGGCTCCTGAAGGGGAGACCTTAGAGCAGCTCCAGTGCCTAAAGGGGCTCCAGGAAACCTGGAGAGGGGCTTTGGACAAGGGCCTGTGGGGACAGGCCAAGGGAATGGGCTTTAACCTGCCAGAGGGGAGATTGAGATGAGCTCTTAAGGCAGACGTTCTTCCCTGTGAGGGTGCTGAGGCGCTGGCACAGGGTGCCCAGAGAAGCTGTGGCTGCCCCATCCCTGGCAGTGTTCAAGGCCAGGTTGGACACAGGGGCTTGGAGCAACCTGCTCTAGTGGAAGGTGTCCCTGCCCATGGCAGGGTTGGGACTGGAGGAGCTTTAAGGAACTTTCCAGCACAAACCATCCAGCGAAACAGCCCTGTCTCTCCATGCTATTGGACTCCTGTGCCAGCAGCAGCGGTTCAGTGCATCTGCTCTCTGCAACCCAGCTGTGCCTGTGGCCCCAGGGCAGGGAGCAGCTTGGTGCTGTGCATGGTGGAGACCCCTGCTCTGCACTCACAGATGCCTGGCTGGTATGGACGTTTCCCCTGTAGGAGCACGCAGCTGTGCCTGCTCTCCCCCTTGTATGAACCATGGAGGAGATATACAGGATGGGAGGTGTCAGGTTGGAAGAACTTGAAAGTAGTAGAAATGAAAGGTATTGTGGTTTGCTCTAGCATGTGTATATATATGGATCAGTCTCCGTATGTCTCTTGGATTTTGAGGACATGCAGTGCTCTGTAGCTTACTGATTATTAGTGGTGAAGGGCTATGCCAAGAGTCAAAATGCATTTTTCTGCTTGTAAAACATCCCAATGTGGCAATACCACAATACCGTACAGAACAATACAGTAATCCCTTATCTCGAAGGCTTAAAGGGAATTGTAATGAAGACTGAAATGGGAATTCATAAAGAGATACCAAATCTAACTCGCTGGAGCATCAGTATCTCAATTGTAGAACAAGGTGGTGAAACAAAGTCATTTTTTATGGCAATGATTTATTTTAATCAATGACTGTTCCAGCAGAAGTTAAGAAATAAAAAAGGTTTTTTAAACTTTAAAAATAGGCAACTAAACTAAAAATAGGCAATTAAACTAAAAAACAGGCAAACCCTGACTGAACTGTAAACACTGGCAAGTGACCTTCGATGCGATTTGGATGTTTTGGGGCAGTGACTTAGCTTCTAGATCACTCAAACAGTTTTGAAATCTGTACCTTCTCTGTAGAGCTAAATGATACATCACCTGCCCAGTTCTCTTGTTCTGGGGCCTTTAGGGGTTCTTTAAATCTTACAGCATTTACTGTGGCATCATGAAGAAATAGAGAAGGCTGCAGGAGCTTCAGAAGAGCCAGTTAATTTGCAGTCTCTTGCTTTGAAGCAGAGTTTTGCTAGGATCTATCACCAGGTTTTGTACAGCTGATCAATAAATGGTGTTCCCTGTTTGCCTCAGGGGAAAAGTTCCCTTCCCCAGGCCCTGGCAAACTGCTCTCCATCCTGGCCCTTCTTTCTCTTATGGCAGCAGGAAGGCAGGTGCACTGGACTTGTTCATGAAGAACCAGAGGATGTTGCAGCATAAAATTTGCCCTTGACCCACCTTTCAGATGCCCAAGTTCGGACCTGTGCTACTTCACATCCTCCAAATGACACAGATGGCAGGATAGAGCCAATCGGAAGCACTTGATAACAAAATGGCAATTCATTTTGCAATTCCTTCAGCATTCATGCTAACAATACCGGTCCTGATGGGCTCCTTGGGTATGAATGTAGCTTTCAATATGCAATTCCATAGGAATTACACCACTGCTCAGCTGTCATTAAGTCTGCTTTATTGTAAAGTGTTGCTGAGAAATCCTCCTATTACTGATACAGGACAACTGCTTTGCTTCAAAGAACTGCCTGATTTCCAAAAGCCCCTGTGTGTGTATCTGCAGGGTTTTTTTAAATGCTCTCTTTACAGCGCATTATCTCACTTTGTTTATATTTTGGACACTAATGTGATGTGTTTAAGTATGTAAATTGCCATAATGTGAGGAAATTAGATGTTTAAAATAGCTATGGAGTACTGAAGAGAGAGTGGAATGGGATAAGGTGGCCAGGGTGGGAGGAGGTGCTCTTAGAGCCACAATTTCTCTCTCCATCTTTTTAGGGAGATAAATCCCTCTCTGAAGTCAAGCCCCCCTAAGAAATCTGATTACAAGGCACTGCCTTCTACAGGTGAACCAGTAAGCAGGTAAAACCCTCATGTTTATACAAACACCCAATGTCTGCAGCATGAGAATTCAAGGCTGCCCCCCGGCAGAACTGAATCCACTTTCTAGAGAAGCAACTGGCATCCATTTAATTTAACCACATGGTCTAAGCACGACGTTAGCAATCCCAATCTGACCCATGTGGGAGGTGCTGATTTAGCTGCCAGGTACCTACATTTTGACTACTGTTGATAGTGTCAGGTCTTGAAAGCCCCGGGACTACATCTGGCACTGTGGCTGAACTGCATGCAGTGTAGCTTGGAGGGGCTGGAGCACAAGGTCAGCTCCAAACTACATTAAACCCTGATCTTAGAGTTTATTTACACTCTTTCCATCTACTCTTTACAAAAGCTCTGGGCAAAAGTAGTGATGAAGTGGTTTAAATAATGGGATCCTTGTAGAAGAAATTTTGTGGAGAACTTGGAGGTTTTCAGTTGTGAATTAATCTGTCAGCTTCTACTCAAAGGCCTAAAGTTCAGCCACCTATGTTTGGGTGGGTGGGTCAATCATTCCCCGAACAGCTTGATGCCAAAGTAATGAAAACAACAAAAGTCAGTTCTCCAGCTCATATTTTTTGGCAACCTGTCCTTGCTACTCTACGAAGTGATAGGACTTGTTATGCCCATCCAGCCCTCATTTCCATTGCCTAAAATCCCAGGTCTGTTAGTTTGAATCTCTTGTCAATAATCTTTCCTGCAGTTGCATGTGAAGGTCCGAAATTTACTGTCTTCTGGCATGTGCTGAAAGTCGTCTTCGCTCAGGCAATCTCAAACACCAGTGCAGTAAGTGGCCAACACCTGCACCCCCACAGCTCCTTTCCTTCTATTCTGGGTTATGTTACCATGCAGCAGCATCATGAGGAACATATAGTGCTCAACAGGAGGGTTGGCCATTGCTGCCAGGTGCTTGTACAGAGGCAGCTCCTTCCAGGCCCTATGATCACGGATTCCCAGGCTGGTTTCAGTTGAAAGGGACCTTAAAGCTCATCCAGTTCCAACCCCTGCCACGGGCAGGGACACCTTCCACTAGAGCAGGTTGCTCCAAGCCCCTGTGTCCAACCTGGCCTTGAACACTGCCAGGGATGGGGCAGCCACAGCTTCTCTGGGCAACCTGTTCCAACCTAACATCACCTTCACCAGCAGGCCCAGAGAAGTGCTGGTGGTGGCTGCAAGGACTGGGTGTCCCTTAACACTTCCCAGCCGAGGGCTTGCTCTCTGCTGTAACCTCCCATGATTTCACAGATGCGGAGTGAAGCTGTTCCCATAAGAAAGAGCCTCATAGTTACAGCACTTGTGGGGTGATGTTGGGGTGATTGATGGATATTCAAGCCGACTGTGCGCTTGCTTGTATAGCACCGGGAAGCATCTGTACCTGGCCTCCAGTCCCGGAGGATCTGTGTGAAAGCCCTGATAATCAAAACATGTTGCATACTGGCAGTGTGGCATCAAAATCAGTCCTAATGAAGGGTTCTCTGTCATCTCTTGGGATTTGCCTGTCACACCAAACCCTCCTCCTTCCAGCTGGGAAGAAGCCTGGGGATGAATGTGGCAGAGACAATGAGGCCCCATGGGCTGCTGCTGTGTTGCTGATTACCATATTAATGTGCAGCGTCCCAACTGAATGCTGGGCAAAGGACAGTACATCTTTAATTGGAAATATAAAGGCCTGCTCATGGCCTGGCTTGAACTGGGAGGATTTATGTCTCTCCCTCTAGATAGGATTGAAGGGAATGGTATGATTCACTGAGCTGCGTGCATGTCATCTGATTTACTGCCCATCATTTACATTCCACTAGAGTCAATCAGTGCAGAAGGTCACTCCCAACCTGAATTTTTTCACGTTAAATCTTTTCTGTCCCAGAGTTAGGCCAGGCGAGACACTTGGCAACCCACTCTGGTTTTGAGGTTGTTAATTTTAATTCTCCGTTTAGGAGGAAAGAGACTGTAAAAACAAAAGAAAACCAGAAAATGCTTGTGCGTCCATTGATGGAGCCTGTACACAGGCTGAGTTCAGCAGATTCAACAAATGGCTGCTTCCCTTCTGTTAAACCTGTACTTGCATACTTGTCATGAGGCTGATGAATTCCTTATGCTCTGGGTCAGCAAGGGTAGTTCTGCCAATGCTGCCCAAATAATGTATTTGCTTGTTTGCCTAAAATTTTGGCCTGTCCCTATCAACATTTGCTGGGCGAAGACTTGAAAGATTACATGTTTTAAATGCTTTTTTCCCCCTGAATGGTGCTTTTGAACACAAGTAACACATTGAAACTATTTTAACATTTTCATAATGAATCTTCCAATAAATTAGGACTCTACTTGCAGTGTACTGGCAATTCCTAATAGAAAATTAGGACCAGACTTCTGTAGTAGATGTGTGGTCTGATTCCCTATTCACATGTGCAGTTCAACCTGCAAGCTTGGAGATGGCTTTCTAATAGTTTGACACAACTAAATACAAAGGCTGTTGATTCACTTGTGCAGTTTTGTGATGTCACATATGACCATGTGTTTTGACAAGCTTACGTTTAGCCCTGAATTTGTACTTACTTTGTTATAAAATGATGATAATAGAGGGTGTTTGGTTTTGCAAGATTTTAAGTAAGTAGGAGCTGAATTTATAGAGTCAGAGATTCATTTAGGTTGGAAAGATACCTGTGTTTATCAAGCCCAACTGTTAACCCAGCACTGCCAAGGCCACCACTAAGCCATGTCCCCAAGCACCACATCTGCGTGTCTTTTAAATATCTCCAGGGATGGTGACTCCATCACTGCCCTGGGCAGCCTGTGCCAGTGCTTGAATTGCAATCTATTGCCTTGACTTTTCTTGTTATCTGACCCTGAACAAATAACAGAAAATAAATATGAACATCATTCTGAGTGAAAAAGTGAAATTTCAATTACATTTGAACAATATGTACTCAATAGGACTCTTGTGGTGTTAGTAATAACTCTTAAGACCACTGTGTTTGTTATAGTAGAAGAGCAAGTAATTTGAAATGTCTATTTTATTAGCGATTTTTTTATATGTAAAGAGAGTAGCTTGAGAAAAAAACGGAGCTCAGCTGCTTCAGGTGCTCTTTGTTCTTTTCTCTCTCCATGTTTTGAAATTTTGAGGAAATGTTGAAAACTCTTTTGCTGGTGATTTTGTCATGAAAGGAAACACTTGGGCTGGGCCTCCTCAGCAGGTAACTGGCCAGGGTGGTGGTGCAGAATGTGTGTTCTGCAAAATAGAACT